>NW_027456464.1:0-70000 GCF_040206685.1 Ascaphus truei
TTCGCCCTTTCCCCTGTCTCTGTCACCCTCTCCCTGTCTCTGTCGCCCTCTCCCTGTCTCTGTCGCCCTCACCCTTTCCCTGTCACCCTCACCCTCTCCCTGTCACCCTCACACTCTCCCTGTCGCCCTCTCCCTGTGTCACCCTCACCCTGTGTCACCCTCACCCTGTGTCACCCTCTCCTTGTGTCACCCTCTCCTTGTGTCACCCCTCTCCTTGTGTCACCCTCTCCTTGTGTCACCCTCTCCTTGTGTCACCCTCTCCTTGTGTCACCCCTCTCCCTGTGTCACCCTCTCCCTGTGTCACCCTATCCCTGTGTCACCCTCTCCCTCTCCCTGTGTCACCCTCTCCCTTTCCCTGTGTCACCCACTCCCTATCCCTGCGTCACCCTCTCCCTGTTTCACCCTCTCCCTGTGTCACCCTCTCCCTGTGTCACCCTCTCCCTCTCCCTGTGTCACTCTCTCCCTCTCCCTGTGTCACCCTCTCCCTCTCCCTGTGTCACCCTCTCCCTCTCCCTGTGTCACCCTCTCTCTCTCCCTGTGTCACCCTCACCCTCTCCCTGTGTCACTCTCTCCCTCTCCCTGTGTCACCCCTCACCCTTTCCCTGTTGCCCTCACCCTTTCCCTGTCGCCCTCACCCTTTCCCTGTCACCCTCTCCCCTGTCACCCTCACCCTCTCCCTGTCACCCCCACCCTCTCCCTGTCACCCTCATACTCTCCCTGTCACCATCACCCTGTGTCACCCTCACCCTGTGTCACCCTCACCCTTTGTCACCCTCACCCCTTTGTCACCCTCACCCTGTGTCACCCTCTCCTTGTGTCACCCTCTCCTTGTGTCACCCTCTCCTTGTGTCACCCTCTCCTTGTGTCACCCTCTCCTTGTGTCACCTCTCCCTGTGTCACCCCTCTCCCTGTGTCACCCTCTCCCTGTGTCACCCTCTCCCTCTCCCTGTGTCACACTCTCCCTTTCCCCTGCGTCACCTTCTCCCTGTTTCACCCTCTCCCTGTGTCACCCTCTCCCTGTGTCACCCTCTCCCTGTCACCTCGTCCTATCCCTGTCGCCCTCACCCTTTTCCCTGTCGCCCTCACCCTCTCCCTGTCGCCCTCTCTCTGTCGCCCTCTCCCTCTCTCTGTCGCCCTCTCTCTGTCGCCCACTCCCTGTCTCTGTCGCCCTCTCCCTGTCTCTGTCACCCTCTCCCTCTGTCGCCCTCTCTCTGTCTCTGTCGCCCTCTCCCTGTCTCTGTCGCCCTCTCCCTGTCTCTGTCGCCCTCTCCCTGTCTCTGTCGCCCTCTCCCTCTCCTCTGTCGCCCTTTCCCTGTCTCTGTCCACCCTCTCCCTGTCTCTGTCGCCCTCTCCCTGTCTCTGTCGCCCTCACCCTTTCCCTGTCACCCTCACCCTCTCCCTGTCACCCTCACACTCTCCCTGTCGCCCCTCACCCTGTGTCACCCTCACCCTGTGTCACCCTCACCCTGTGTCACCCTCTCCTTGTGTCACCCTCTCCTTGTGTCACCCTCTCCTTGTGTCACCCTCTCCTTGTGTCACCCTCTCCTTGTGTCACCCTCTCCCTGTGTCACCCTCTCCCTGTGTCACCCTATCCTGTGTCACCCTCTCCCTCTCCCTGTGTCACCCTCTCCCTTTCCCTGTGTCACCCACTCCCTATCCCTGCGTCACCCTCTCCCTGTTTCACCCTCTCCCTGTGTCACCATCTCCCTGTGTCACCCCTCTCCCTGTCGCCCTCGTCCTTTCCCTGTCGCCCTCACCTTTCCCTGTCGCCCTCTCTCTGTCGCCCTCTCCTCTCTCTGTCGCCCTCTCTCTGTTGCCCTCTCTCTGTTGCCCTCTCGCTCTCTCTGTCGCCCTCTCCCTGTCTCTGTCGCCTTCTCCCTGTCTCTGTCGCCCTCTTCCCTCTCTCTGTCGCCCTCTCCCTGTCTCTGTCGCCCTCTCCCTTTCTCTGTCGCCCTCTCTCTGTCGCCCTCTCTCTGTCGCCCTCTCTCTGTCGCCCCTCTCTCTGTTGCCTCTCCCTCTCTCTGTTGCCCTCTCCCTGTCTCTGTCGCCCTCTCCCTCTCTCTGTCACCCTCTCCCTGTGTCCACCCTCTCCCTGTGTCACCCTCTCCCTGTGTCACCCTCTCCCTGTGTCACTCTCTCCCAGTGTCACCCTCTCCCAGTGTCACCCTCTCCCTGTGTCACCCTCTCCTGTGTCACTTCTCCCTGTGTCCCTTTCTCCCTGTGTCACCCTCTCCCTGTGTCACCCTCTCCCTGTGTCACCCTCTCCCTCTCCCTGTGTCACTCTCTCCCTCTCCCTGTGTCACCCTCTCCCTCTCCCTGTGTCACCCTCTCCCTCTCCCTGTGTCACCCTCTCCCTCTCCCCTGTGTCACCCTCACCCTCTCCCTGTGTCACTCTCTCCCTCTCCTGTGTCACCCTCACCCTTTCCATGTTGCCCTCACCCTTTCCCTGTCGCCCTCACCCTTTCCCTGTCACACTCTCCCTGTCACCCTCACTCTCTCCCTGTCACCCTCACCCTCTCCCTGTCACCCTCACCCTCTCCCTGTCACCCTCATACTCTCCCTGTCACCCTCACCCTGTGTCACCCTCACCCTGTGTCACCCTCACCCTTTGTCACCCTCACCCTTTGTCACCCTCACCCTGTGTCACCTCACCCTGTGTAACCCTCTCCTTGTGTCACCCTCTCCTTGTGTCACCCTCTCCTTGTGTCACCCTCTCCTTGTGTCACCCTCTCCTTGTGTCACCCTCTCCCTGTGTCACCCTCTCCCCTGTGTCACCCTCTCCCTGTGTCACACTCTCCCTTTCCCTGTCGCCCTCACCCTCTCCCTGTCGCCCTCTCTCTGTCGCCCTCATCCCTCTCTCTGTCGCCCTCTCTCTGTCGCCCTCTTTCTGTTGCCCTCTCCCTCTCTCTGTCGCCCTCTCCCTGTCTCTGTCACCCTCTCCCTCTGTCGCCCTCTCTCTGTCTCTGTCGCCCTCTCCCTCTCTCTGTCGCCCTCTCCCTGTCTCTGTCGCCCTCTCCCTCTCTCTGTCGCCCCTCTCCCTGTCTCTGTCGCCCTCTCCCTGTCTTTGTCGCCCTCTCCCTGTCTCTGTCGCCCTCTCCCTGTCTCTGTCACCCTCTCCCTGTCTCTGTCGCCCTCTCCCTGTCTCTGTCGCCATCTCCCTGTCTCTGTCGCCATCTCCCTGTCTCTGTCGCCCTCTCCCTCTCTTTGTCGCCCTCTCCCTCTCTCTGTCGCCCTCTCCCTCTCTCTGTCGCCCTCTCCCTCTCTCTGTCGCCCTCTCCCTCTCTCTGTCGCCCTCTCCCTCTCTCTGTCACCCTGTCCCTCTCCCTGTCGCCCTCTTCCTCTCTCTGTCGCCCTCTCCCTCTCTCTGTCGCCCTCTCTCTGTCACCCTCTCCCTCTCTCTGTCGCCCTCTCCCTGTCCCTCTCCCTGTCACCCTCTCCCTGTCGCCCTCTCCCTCTCTCTGTCGCACTCTCCCTCTCTCTGTCGCACTCTCTTCTTCGCTCTCTCTGTCGCACTCTCTCTGTCGCTTTCTCTGTCTTTGTCTCTCATTCTCTCTGTGTGTTATCTCTCTCTGTGTCTCTCTCATTATCTCTCTTTCTCTGTGTGTCTCTCTTTGTCTGTGTGTCTCTCTTTCTCTGTGTGTCTCTCTTTCTCTGTGTGTCTCTCTTTCTCTGTGTGTCTCTCTTTCTCTGTGTCTCTCTTTCTGTGTGTGTCTCTTTCTCTGTGTGTCTCTCTTTCTCTGTGTGTCTCTCTTTCTCTGTGTGTCTCTCTTTCTCTGTGTCTCTCTTTCTCTGCGTGTGTGTGTCGCTTTCTCTGTGTGTGTGTGTGTCTCTCTTTCTCTGTGTGTGTCTCTCTTTCTATGTGTGTGTGTGTCTCTCTTTCTCTGTGTGTGTCTCTCTTTCTCTGTGTGTCTGTGTGTCTCTCTTTCTCTGTTTTTCGGTGTGTCTCTCTTTCTCTGTGTGTCTGTGTGTCTCTCTCTCTGTCTCTCTCTCTCACTCTCTGTCTCTCACCCCCACTCTCTCTGTCTCTCACACTCTGGATCTCTTATTTACCCTATATATCTTAACTGCCCTATACCTACACCGAAAATAACCTATACTGCTTTCTTCCAGATCTAACTCTCGAGCTTCACATAGAAGACATCGGAATCCCCCCTAACCCAGAAGACAGGTAGGGAGCACCTCCCCTCCAATGTATAACATTGCGGGAATGAGGTTAGCTGGACATTGAGGGACTGCGGATCAGGTAAGATTCCAGGCGGGATTGCTGCTTTAGATATTGTGACGCAGGGGTGTCCAGGCACTAGTTATGGGGTTCAGGAACATTTGCACATAAACACACACACACACACACACATAACAAGGACTAATTGTAGTATAATGTAATACAATAAATAAACTAATGCCAAAAACAAATGTTGTTCTTACTAGGAATGTATTAGTTTTTTTTTTATATAAAAAGCGGGGCTGGGGGCGGGGCTAGGTGGCGAGTAGATTTTTTTGTTCGGCGAGTAGATTTTTGGGTGATTTGTCGAACACTGTATATATATATATATTTAAATCCAAGACAATGTAAACTCCTTTAGAGACGGGGAAGGAGGATTTAAATGTATGGGGATAGAAAATGAAGGCGATAAAGTTACGAAGTTAATAAAAATGTAAAATATAAACTTCATGAAAAACTGTATAAAAATACTAATATTTGTCTGATTTTTTTTTTTTTTTTTAAAGGCAATAATATTCTAGTTTTAACGCCTCTAACACATCTCTGCATTCAGCTCAGTGTGATCCTGTTTAGGACAGATCCTTTTAATTAGATCTCCCTAGTAGTAGTGAAAATTCAGAGGCTGATCCCCGTCCCTTACAATCAGGCGTTCATAATCTTTGTAATTGGTGCAAAATGCAAGATAACTAAGATTTGGGTATTGGCAGATTTCTATTGGTCGACCCAGATTGGGCATGAACAGGAAGCTATTTTCTGTCTGGGAGGAAATATTACTCATACCAGGACAAAGGAGGTTTATGTATTTATCATGTGATTTTCTAATCAGGCATGATGCAGAATGTCTATGCACAGCGGGTTATGGGTGCTATATAACCACTGTCTGCTCTGTCTCCCCAGGACATGTATCCAGACCTTGTGCGGTATGAGTTACAGCTGGATGGGAAACCTCTGGTTATGCACCTTGAAAAGACAGAGTGAGTGAACCTTGTGGGTAATCGTTGGCTCTGTTCAGCTTTACAGATGCTTAATCACAGAGGAATTAGCAACAGATCTGACTCTTTTTAACATCTACTACAATGGGCAGAGATAGTCACATTGGCAACCAATTGGAACGCTACTACCCACCCCCTCTACCTCCAACAATACCCCCGTCACACACAGTAATGGGCAAAAGCCCTATTAGCCAGATCAGGCGAATAGCGCTTTTGCCCATTCAAAAGCAATCAATAGCCAGCAACCCTATAGTAAATAAAAGTAGTACTTATTCCTGCCAGGGAGAAGGCCATCCTCATGCTCATCCTTATCCGCGTCTTCATTGGCACCATTATTTAAACAAACACTAGCTACTTGCCAGTAACTCGTTAATTACCTTAGCGGGGAGCAACCGCTATGGTAATTAAGGGGTTTACCCCTCCCACTACCAGCCCGGGAGGCACAACCACCTTCATCGGGGCAACTACCCCCATTTCCCAGCCCCTCTACCCTCATCAACACACACAAAAATGAGCAAGAGCCCTAGTAGCCAAATATGGCTAATAGCGCTTTTGCCCATTTGTGGTGCCTCGAAAAATATACAAAAATAAATAAAATACAACTAACAATACAGTAAAAACAAACACTAGCCAAGAAACACATTGACTGTCACTTTGGTTATTTATACCCTTGGCAGGGGCACAGATAGCCACATTAGCAATCCATGGACACCCTGTAGTCAATCAAAGTACTGTATAACTTCACCATGCTGGGATGAAAACTTATCATCCTCATCGAACTGCATCTCCAATCAACTCTTGACCCATGAAGCAATGATCATCAGCTTGAAGTACAGCATGATGCACAGAAGTCCACGATCCTCCGTTGCATTAAGAGAAGTCACCGGTGAGTCAATCTTCTTATCTTCTTTCTTTTCTTCTTTGTTCTATTGTTTCCTATCTTCTTTCTTTAACCGGTCCAGATGATGTTGACACGCCATCTCCTTCCTGTCAAATGAGAAAAGGTCTTATATAAGGCCTGGGACGTCATATTTGACAGATACTGTATGGTACATCGTCTAATCCAATTGGTGGATGTTCCATGTGTCTAAGCATCAAGTATGTCAGTGAATGACTTCTCTTACAAACTTGATTGAAGCACAAGTACCATCCACTAATCCCTTTTTTGGTGTGACGTCACCTTAAAGGGGAGGGAAGCACAACCAATCAGGTACCATATACTTCCCTTCATTTAAGGTGACGTCACATCACCCAAAAAGGGAAGATATCTCATATTGTCGAATATGACGAATCATATTGGTGGATGTACCATGTGTCTGTTGAATGTTATGTCACAGGCCTTATATAAGGCCTTGCATAACTCACTTGATAGGAACTAGATGGCGTCAACATCTGCTGGACCTTTTCAAGAAAAAGAGAAGAAAGAAGAGAAGAAGATCTACTCACCTGTGACTTCGCTTCAAGCAACTGAGGATTGTGGAATTCTGTGCATCATATTGTACTTAAAGGTTAGGATCATTGCTTACTGGGTCAAGAGTTGATTGGTGCCACAGTTGGATAAGAAGGAGCCTTCATCCCGGCAAGGGAAAGAAACAATTTGTTTGACTATAGGGTGCACATTGATTACCAATGGGGCTATCTGTGCCCCTGTTGAGGAACAGATAACCACAGTGACGATCAATGGATTTCTTGCCTATTCTTTGTTTTAATTATAATGTAATGTAATTTTATTTAATTGTGCTTTTTTAAGGGTGCCCATTAATTGAGAATGTGGTTATCTGTTCCCCCATTGAGGGCGTAGGTAACCACAGTGACAATAAATTGGTATCTTGGCCAGTGTTTATTTTTTATCTATTGTAATCTTTATTTTATTTATTTATGGATTTTTTTAGGGTGCCCATTGATTGCCAATGTGTCTATATGTGCCTCATTGAGGGCATAGATTACCACAGTGACAAACAATGGATTTCTTGGCTAGTGTGTGTTTTTAATGTGTTTTAATATATATTTAACTAGCTGATATACCCGGCGTTGCCCGTGAGTTAAATTTCCCGCTCCCTCCTCTCCCCTATTTCTGTGCTCCCCCTCTTTCTCCGTTCCCCCCCAGAGGGAGGGACAGTGGATAGGAGGGGGAGGGACAGTGGACAGGAGGGAGGGGACAGTGGACAGGAGGGGGGGGGGGACAGTGACTGGAGGGGGGTGGGGACACTGGACAGGAGGGGGGGTGGGGACAGTGGACCGGTGGGGACAGTGGACAGGAGGGGGGGTGGGGACAGTGGACAGGAGGGGGGTGGGATAGTGGACAGGAGGGGGTGGGGACACAGTGTCACACACACACAGTATCACACACACACACACACAGTGTCACACACACACACACACACACACACACACACACACACACACACACACACACACACACACACACACACACACACACACACACACACACACACACAGTGTCACACACACAGTGTCGCACACACAGTGTCACACACACACAAACAGTAAGACACACACGTCTCAGTCCCGCCCCCCTGCGCAGCGCCTTTCTCGGACGCAGGTGGGTAGTGGGGGGATTAAATTCCTTAATTTCTGGCCAGTAGCTAGTGTTTTATTTAAATGCTGGGTCCACTTAAGATGAGGATGGCCTTCATCCTGGCAGGGGTAAGTATAACTTTTATTTACTATAGGGTGGCTGACTACTGATTGTTTTTGAATGGGAAGAAGCAATATTTGCCAGATGTGGCTAACAGGACTTTTGCCCGCTACTGTGTTTGTTGGGAGCAGGGGGGAAGGGAGGGTTGTTGAGGGTAGATGGAGTGGGTAGTAGGGTGTCCATTGATTGCCAATGTTGCTAGCTAGATAACCACAGTGACATTGAATGGATTAAATGGTTAGTGTATTTTTTGATTGTATTGTATTTTATTTTTATGTGCAGTTCTGTATATTTAAATGGGCAAATGTTCTATTAGCCATATTTGATTAATAGGATTTTTGCCTATTCCTGTGTGGTTGTGGCGGGGGATGGGTTTGGGGGGGGGGGGGCGTTTGTTGGGGGTTGATAGTGTGGGTGAAGGGGGTTGTGTCCCCTGGATTGGTGGTTATGCCTCGTGGGAGGGGTTACCCCTTCATTACCTTATTGTTTGTAACTGCTTAGCTAAAGATGGGTTAGCCCTTTCTGCAAACCTCCCGGGAGGCCTAATCACCCAGCCTGGGGCAACTATACTGTAAGTACAAATATAGGATAAAGTATCTTTCATCTAAATTTAGCATAAGTTAAACTGGATGGATGTCTTTTCAACCTCATCTACTATGTAACTATGTAACTACTGTACAACATTCACCCACCCCCTCTACCACCAACCAACAGTGTAGTGGCAGCTAACCCTTCATTTCCGTAGTGGTTAGCCACTAAGGTAATGAAGCTCTGTTTTAATTTGAATAAGATGGTATTAAAGTAGAGAGTTTCTGGATCTGAACCGCATTAATTTGAGGTCCAGGGAGCCCTTGATTCCCGAGGTGCAGGTCCCAGTATTTCCTGAAATTTAAATTTCCCAGTCAGGTGGACACTTAAAAACTGAGAACCACTGCTTCAATTCGGTTTAATTACAATTAAAATAAAAAAAGGGCGATTGTCTGTAAGAGCTGTGCAGGAAGATGCAGCTTCTCTGTGAGCAGCCCTTCCAGACTGCTGGATTGAAAACGTACATTTTGGTCGTAAAGAGATTGAAAACTAGTGTGGTTTGTCATTTTTGTAGTAAACGGTATCTCGCATTTGATCTATCTTACTGATAACCGTTTTTTCACAAATTTCATAGCGTGAAGTATTAACATACACAAACGCTTGATGTTGCAATGATAATATCGAAGCTACCTGAATAGGCCCTTTAGTATTGTAGCACAATAGTTTTTGCTGGATTAGGGCCTGTCCACACTTGGGGCCCGCTCCGAGTGCCCCATGCCTATGCTCATCATCGGTTGTATCTGGGAACATTAGTATTAGCGCCTTATTCAAATCCAGGCCATCACGCACACACTAGTTGCTTAAAATGGCTGCTCCCCATAGTGAGATAGAACAAACTTCTGGCAGGAGCGCTATAGGACGAATGTTCTAGTGACTTCTGTAGCCGTGCCTATGTCTGACCATACAACTGGGGAGCTTATAGTGTTTATAAGTGGCCAACCATCAAACGTCGGGAAAATACAGACACGGAATATGGGTGATACAGCGGCTTTACTGTACTCCTACTAGCAGGGACAACCTGTGACCCTCAGGAGAGTATCACCACATACAGCACATAATCCCCAATAATGCAGTGCATGTGTAAATCAATATCAGTAGTAAGCGAGTCACCAAATCCTTGGTATACTGACTTTGTGATGGTGCCGGCACACAATGGGAAATCGTTGTTTACTAACTGTTGCAGGTCTGTACTTTAGCATTGGCTGAAATTATGTCCATTAATAGTCACATGTCCATAGTATATTTGGAGAGGAACCTGCAAGGGGGCAGTGTGAGTGTGTGTGTCTTATCACAATGGGGGTTATATATATGTTTCAGAAATCTCAAATTTCTGTCTCTTGCTTGGTGATCTTTAATAGCAGCTGATACCGTCATCGGGGGCTATACACTAAGGTTCATTTCTTTAAGTCACCCGCTTCAACGTTTTCTTCTATTGACTTGATTTACACTTAACATGGGATCACAGGGCCTCAACACCTTATTAAGCTTATTGAATCCCTGTTTTTGTTTGGACAAACAGAATACATTTTACACACAAGCTTTGGAGACAACTGCATAACCTGGGAAAGTTGGTCTAATAAGAAATATGTCAGAATATAAATATGTATTTTGTTAATCCAAATTTAAAGGTATCACCTTCAACTGAGAAGATCATTGCTGTATAGCTACAGTTAGACTGACACAGTCACGAGAACAAATTATATACAGTTTGGAACATTTGTATAAATCTCTTGTGTGTTTCTCGCAGAGACCTGATATCTGAAGACTACACAGAGACTCGTTACCTGCCAGATGACACAATGATAACGAGCAACCCTGAGAACCAGGTACAGAGACAGTGTCACAAACTGCTGGGACTTTGGGGCCTGTGTATTAAGAAAGTGCTCTGTGCTGACGAATTTGCATACAAAAACTAGCATTTTTCCTGTGTGAAACATTACATATTTATTGGATATGATTTACTTTATAGAAGTTGATGCATTCTGCATTGTCTTCTGCACTAAAAAATAACTTGCACCAACAGAGAAAACTAACACAGAAATTTATTAAAGCAGCACACTTAATACATCTACCTGTGCCAACATACAAATGTAACTCTGCCCTAACTCTTCCCACTTGTTCCATAATGTTCCATAAACCCTCATCTTGTCACAGACCAATGCAGGCATACCTCAAAAGATTAAGATTAATACATGGGCACAATCTGGTGCAGATCTTTTCCAACACCAGTTGCAAAAAATAACAACTTTCCCCCTATATTTTATCTATTTGATACATAGAGCGAGACATTAAAAAAGTTATGGTGGGTAAAACAACTGACAACGTCCATCACCGTACAGCACATAAAAATACCACTTGTGAGCACATCACGTCTCAGACAGGTCTGGAACCCTGTCTTTCCATTATCGTTTATCAAACATTGCTTCAACTGCAGTCAGGGATTCTGGGTAATAACATGCAATTGAGCCGAAACTCTGGTCCAGTGTCACTTTGGGAAGGTCTGTACTCTGTGTGGTTGAGGAAGAGTTTGGGGGTGTGTAACTGGAGTGGGGGATCCTGCACAGCTTACACTCTAATATGAAGAGGGATAGAAATACAATACAGGGAGCGGGGAATCATGTCCCACAGAGCTTAAAGCTTAATACTCAAAGGGCTACAGATACAATAAAAGGTGAAAGGAATCCTTCCCCACAGAGGTATACTCTTACATTCAGAGGGTTACAAATAGAATAAAGGGAGAGGTGAATCCTGCCCCACAGACCTTGCAATTTAATATATAGAAGGATACAGACACAATACAGGGAGAATACAATATCGTGCCAGGGAGCTTATGCTAATGTACAGAGGGGTAAAGATGCCATACATAGAAAAGGGAATCCTATACCACAGAGCGTGCACACTAATATGCAGAGGGAGACAGATTCATTACAGGGAGAAGGAAATTCTGTCCTGCAGAGCAATGTACAGTTGGATTCAGATACAACACGAGGTTACATTTTTCTGCCCTAGAGAGTTTTCACTCTAATACACAGAGGGATACAGATACAATACAGGTAGATTGGAATCCTTCTTCACAGAGCTTGCAATCTAATATACTGTACAGAGGGATATAAATACAATACAGAGATAAGGGAATCCTAATCCCCAGAGCTTGCAATCTAAGCGTATCTGTTTATCTCTCTCAGGATCACTGCTATTACCAGGGATATGTGAAGAATGACAATGAATCACTCGTCAGTATTAGTACGTGCAGCGGGTTAAGGTAAGATGTACTGTATGAATACTTAGACATAAATAACAGGACTACTTTTCAGAAAATATATTATATTGATTTCTAATTGTGATGGAGCCGCAACCGTATCTACTTCAACCCTATTGTAGCCAGGAGGGTTTGTGAAGCCATGTATATCTATATGTAACCCCCTTTTGGGATTACTATGGTCTTTAGGGGTTCACTGTGTGGGCTCCACACAGGGTAACGACCCTTCCCCATCACATTAAACTAGGATGTAGGTGGGAGGGACAAGAAACAGATAACAAACTAAATTAAAAAGATGGGGATGGGGAAATAGCAAGGGGTTATGGAGGTAGAATGGGGGCAAGTGGGAGTTTGGCAAGCAGCGAGACACACATGGTAAATACAGATAATACTAGAACACTTCTAAAGACTAAACCCAATTGGCGCAGAAAGGCAGGAGCAGATAAGATAATAGTACAGACTGAAAAATAATGTAAATACATGCTGTCATGGGAGCGTAGTACTTTTAACACCTTTTAACCTTCGGGATCAATTCACTAGGCAGAACAAAGTAGTGGAATAAAATGAGGTTTATTCTGGTGAGAAAATAGCAGACACACAATGATACACAAAATACAAGAAATACACACTTAACTGGGAATCTGGGGGGAGACTCAACTAGGTGCAGGGCGCCTGCTATGCAAGGCCTACCCTGTTCGCTCCACATCCAGAAACGTCACGTTACCCTTTTCGGGAAAGGTACCCACTGACTGCGAGCAAGGCAAAGCTGAAACTTGGCCGCAATCTGAGAACTTGTCCTCAGCTAAACTAGGATTCTCCGGCAACTCCGTGCCAAGTGCTTTGCTATTCAGAGCAAAGCACTTTTGAAAAGTACGCCGGCGCTTCACTGGACCAAGCTCAAGATCATCTGGTTCTCTGATCGTCCAGTCCCTTAACATAGACCTCGCTGTTCAATGTTTAACATGGAGAAGGGGCTGGCGACCAATAAGAGAATGGATCGTAGCTGTACTAGCCAATCAGGGCTGGGGGCTCGTCTGCTGTAAGTGTCAGAGGAGGGGGTGTGTTAAGAAGCTGGCAAGTGAGAAATTCAAACTGGCCAATGGGAATCATGCCAACCAGCAACGGATTCCCAATGCCAGCCTCATAATGCCTGCTGGTTAGGCTCCACAGAGTCTGGGTGAACAAAGTGTCTCCCCCATGGAGTGCCCTTGCTCCCAGACCCGGTACTCTGCCCTTCCCCGCTCACCAAAGGTTCTGACGCCTCTCAAATTCCCTTCCCCTCTTTGATCCCCTATCTCTATGCAGACATCCTGGCTACCTCTCGTATAACCAGGACCGTCTGTAGAGAGATGAATTTAAAACATAACTTTTTTTTTACTCTAACCTGGGCTCGGGACTGCAACTGTTATACTAAAAATTGCGGGCTGAAAACACAACATTTTAAAGGGCAGATATTAGCGGGACAATATGTGGTCTGCGCACCCGCAGACCAGATGCAAGTAAAATGGAGTGACAACCTGGAAATTTCCCCCCCGACCTTGTACACATGATTTAAGCACATTTCTACCTAAATATTCACCCTTAAACTCCCACTCCCGAAATACCAGGTTTATGGCACAACAGTAAATATTATTATACACCCAGTGTGCCTGGCTTATAGTGCTTCTAAGTTACCGGGGACCCATGGTTTTCAGGGGTAACCAGTCGGGCTTCACCTTTATTATGAAGACTGGTTACCCCTACTGCCACACATGCTTGCTAATGCAAGAAGCCTGACAGATAAAATGGGGGAGCTTGAAATAATAGCTGCAAGGGAGCAGTATGATATCATAGGCATTACTAAAACATGGTAGGATGAAACTCATGACTGGGCATTTAATTTAGAGGGTTATTCCCTTTCTCGGAAGGATCAAGCAAATAGAACAGGAGGTGGACTATGCTTATTTGTTAAATCGGATCTAAAACCTATTATAATGAATGATGTTTATGAACGGAATGATTAAAATGTAGAGACCCTATGGATAGAAATGATCAGTGGAGGCAAAAGTATAAAGAAAATGTTGGTAAGGATATGCTATAAACTACCAAATATCTGTGAGACTGAGGAAGTTAAAATACTTTTGCAAATGGAGAGGCATCAAAACTAGGTAATGTTTGAATAATGGGTGATTTTAATCATTCAGACATAGACTGGGGCAATGAGATTAGCATTACAACAATAGGAAATAGCATTTTGGGGGTACTTAATGACAATTACATGACCCAAATTATTGAGAAACCAACCAGGAGAGGGGCAATACTGGATATAGTAATATCAAACAATGTAGAAGTAATAACAAATGTTCAAGTCCGGGAACATTTGGATAACAATGATTATAACATGGTCTCATGTTATTCAATAAATGATCAAAAAACAGATTACTTGGGTTCAACAAAGACCTTACACTTTAGAAAGACAGATTTTAATAAACTGAGGATTAATCTACAATGAATACATTGGGATGATGTTTTTTCATGGAAAAATGTAGAAGATAAATTGGCAGTCTTTAAAACATTGTTAGAAAAGCACACTTATCAGTGTTTACCCTTGGGTAATAAGAATAAAATAAATAAGTCAAAACACATGTGGCTAAATAAACAGGTAGGGAGGAAATGGAAAAGATGAGGCAGGCGTTTAGATTCTTGAAGTCAGAAGGGATGGAGGCATCATATCAGAATTATAAGGAATGTAACAACAATTGCAAAAGGGCAATCAAATTAGCAAAAATGGATAATGAAAAAAGGATTGAAATAGAAAGTAAGATGAACCCTAAAAAGTTCTTTAAGTACCTTAATAACAAAAAAATCAGAAAAGAAAATATACTGTAGGACCCTTTCAGTGGGAAATGGACAAGCAGATTATTAAATATATGTGGAAAAAGCAGAGGAATTAAACCAATTCTTTGCCTCTGTCTTTACAAAGGAAGAATCAATTTCAATAGTAGTGCTGCAGGAGGAAGTCACAACCTCTATATTAACTAACAATTGGTTAACTGAGGAAGAAGTTCATAGACGGCTTGATAAAATTAAAGTAGATAAGGCACCTGGAACTAATGGCATACCTCCAAGAGTTCTCAAGGAGTTAGGTTCAGTAATAGCAAAACCATTATATTTAATATTCAAGGACTCCATTTCCACAGGCTCAGTACAACAAGATTGGTATAAAGCAGATGTGGTGCCTATATTTAAAAAGGGAGCTTGATCACAACCAGGAATTACAGACCTTTAAGCCTGACTTCAATAGTGGGGAAGCTAATTGAAGGTTTAATTCAGGATAAATTAGGAATACATAATGGAAAACAAAATGATTAGTTATAGTAAGCATGGATTTATGAAGGATAGATCATGCCAAACTAACCTTATTTGTTTCTTTGAGGAGGTAAGTAGGAATTTAGACCAGGGTAATGCAGTTGATGTGGTATACTTAGATTTTGCAAAGGCTTTTGGTACGGTTCCGCACAAGACGTTGGTGTACAAAATAAAGAAAATTCCCACTCAGTAAAAATAGTTGCACCTGGATTGAGAATTGGTTGAAGGCTAGACAACAGAGGGTTATCAAAAATTGAACTTATTCAGGTTGGGCTAAGGTCGTGAGTGGAGTACCTCAGGGATCAGTACTGGGATCCCTGCTTTTGAACTTGTTTATTAATGACCTTGAGGTTGGCATCGAGAGCAAGTCTCCATCTTTGCTGATGATACAAAATTGTGTATGGTACCAGAATCAAAGCAGGATGTAATTTCTCTCTAGAAGGACTTGAAGAGACTGGAAACTTGGGCAGGTAAATGGCAGATGATGTTTAATACAGCTAAATGTAAGTTTATGCATTTGGGAAGCAAGAATAAACAGGCAACTTACAAATTAAATGGGGATAAATTGGGAGAATCCTTGATGGAGAAGGATTTAGGAGTGCTTGTAGCCAGCAGGTTTAGCAATAGTGCCCAAAGTCATGCAGTAGCTGCAAAGGCAAGCACGATCTTATCTTGAATTAAACAGGCAATGGATGGAAGGGAAGTAAACATAATTATGCCCCTTTATAAAGCATTAGTAAGACCACACCTTGAATATGGAGTACAATTTTGGGCACCACTCCTTGAAAAGACATTATGGAACTAGAGAGAGTGCAGAGAAGAGCCACTAAATTAATAAAGGGGATGGCCAATCTAACTTATGAGGAGAGGCTAGCTAAATTAGATTTGTTTACATTAGAAAGAGGCATCAAGAGGGGATATGATAACTATATACAAATATATTCAGGGAAAGTATAAGGAGCTTTCAAAATAACTATTTATCCCTAGGTCAGTGCAAAGGACTTGCAGTCATCCCTTAAGGTTGGAGGAAAGAAGATTTCACCTGCAACAAAGGAAAGGGTTATTTACAGTAAGGGCAGTTAAAATGTGGAATTCAGTACCCATGGAGACTGTGATGGCAGATACAATAGATTTGTTCAAAAAAAGGTTAGACATATTTTTAGAAAGGAAAGGTATACAGGGATATACCAAATAAGTATACATGGGAAGGATGTTGAGTCAGGGAGTAATCTGTGCCAAATCTTGGAGTCAGGAAGGAATTCATTTGTCCCCTTATGAGATATTATTGGATGATTTGTCACTGGGGTTTATTGTTTGCTTTCCTCTGGATCAATAAGTAAGTATAGATATAGGATAAAGTATCTGTTGTCTAAATTTAGCACAGGTTGAACTTGACGGACGCATGTCTTTTTTCAACCTCATCAATAAACTATGTAACTATGTCCCTATGTAACTATGTTACATTGCTTCAAATTTTCACACCTCTTTCTTGGTTTTTGCATTCCCATATTGACTGGAGAGGGCAGGCTGTTTTATTCTGGTGATAATGCGGATGAGCTTTTGTCATCTGTCAGCAGCCTGTATGATGAACACTGCAGAGCATTAGCGGAGATAACTTTCTCTCTCCAACCTTCCTTGGATAAGAGATCTGTAATATTTCTGGATTGTTAGAACACTTCTCCTCTTTTTTTCAGAATCTGCTCTGTTCTGAGAAATTTCTAACTGATACAACGGGATTATCCTCTTTCATGCTCCAAGGCGCCTCCTACTTGTTTTGGTGCTAACTGCACTTCCAACATTTCTTGTTCCATTTGGTTCCCCCACTTTCTTACTCCATGAAGCTTTTCATTTTCTTCACTGACCTGGTCAGTCAGATCTGTAACCTCCCAGGTTTCTGTTAACTCTTTACACTGTCTCTACAAAACTAAAGGCTTTTTGTAGTCATCCTTCCATCTACGCACCTCTGTGTTGTGTCTTTGGATTTCCTGTTGCGAGACTTATAGCTCTGTGTTCAGAGTGTGAAGCTTTTCTGAGAATTCCAGATTAGTACTGAGACTTTGAACCTCTTTTTGAGATAACCAAAAAATCTATGTAATGGTTCCCAGCACTCAGTATAAAAAAACAGACACAAGCATAAATATGTGACTGAAAATGGTATATTCAAGAGTAATACAGATCAAAAGCCAACCCTAATAGGAGCTAGGTAGGAATTTAGCATAGAACTAATCAGTAAACAATGTGTAAAAAAAGGGGATACGGGGAGGAGGATGGAGGCAATACATTGGGAACAAAACAGAGTAAAAAACAAGGGGGGGGGAAGGGAAAAAGGACAACGTATAACAAACGGTCTGGTCGAGGTAATAAAATGTAGGGGGCAATGTTCGGGGACTACAGCGCCCCTTCAGTTGCCGTTGCAGAGAGAATTTAATTTACATGCCTGAAGGAAAAGCGCGGGGCTCTGCAACCGCACGACCCCCTTAGAAAATCCCATGCCCCCCCACCTGCTGCACTAAGGTAATAAAGGAGTTAACCCCACCTGACACACTCCGGGAGGCCAAAACACCCACCCCCGTACCTGCAACAAGAGTATCCCCATGATAACTACTGTAATCACCCACCCTACCCATATATAGTCACAACATAGTAGATGATGTTGAAAAAAGACATGCGTCCATCAAGTTCAACCTACTGTATGCTAAATTTAGACGACAAATTCTAATCCTATATTCGTACTTACAGTATTTTGATCCAGAGGTAGGCAAACAAAACCCCCAGTGAAATATCATCCAATGATATCTGTGATGGTGAAAGGTTTAACCAGGCTTATAATAATGGTCAAGCCCAATTGGTTAACTCTGACCCTTGTGTTAGCGTCCAAGAGTGTCAGCTCTGGGACCCAGATGTCAAAAATGTATTGCTGCAACTGTATACTGATTTTACGACATTAAAGAATTATGTGATTTTTGCCTTTACTGGGATGCTGGGATCGGGAGATTTCTAGGCTGTAAATTTCAGGGTGGGTTTGGCGGAGAAAGTCTTTTCAGAATGTGTCTACTGTATGTAGCGGGGTTCCGGAGTTAGGAGATATCCCAAAAGTTGTATCCGGAGATTTAGTGATATCTTCAGATACAGCTAAGCGCATTAGTCTGCCAACCTCAGACCATGAAAATGTTATTACATTACACTGCCAGAGTCCCAGCGGCAGCATCTTCCAGACAAGGTAAATGGGTATGAAGGGGTTAAAATATATTTGCAGTATAGGCATCCTTAGTATAGCAGGGATTCCCCAGTATAGCAGAGGTATCCACATACGTGCCCAGGTGTCCTAAACATAGAGTAGAGGTTGAAGAAGGTGCTCGAGCTAAGGTTATGAAGCTGAGCCTGTTTGCAGTTTTAAAAAGTTTAAAAGTATTTTTCGAATGTGTGCCAAGAATCAGGCTCGTGAGGGTAGGTGAATTATACCCTCACTCCATTCATGACACCAGAATAGGAACTCATAACTTTTAGCACACAGAAGACAGGACACAATATATTTTATTATATGGGTATAGTTTAATGTGTATATACTGTATATTGATAACCTGTAAATGAACTGTGGGATTTCTAGTCATGGCTACCAGGCTCGGTGCCTATGCGTCTGGGAGACAGCCAGGACTTGAAAGCCTCAGAGATCCCAGAGGTGTGAGCCCTTTTTTTAAGAAGGAAGGCTAACTGGAATACCGATATCCTCAGTTCAAAGGGTCCCTGTAACCTAGCCCAGACTTAGTGGCATTGAGCCAGTGGGGGGTTTTGAATAGTGATTGGGCAAGATGGTGGTTTGTGCACATGCTCTCTCACTGTTCTGAAGCCATGGGTGCCAGCTTTCACAAACCTGGCAAAGTGTTTGAGTGGTTGAAGTTTAAATTCCCACGCCACTGGTTGGAGGGCAAGCGGTATGGACGGCCTGTCCCAAAGTTTATAAGACAGCTCTTCGACCTCCCAGAACTCTCTCTGCTGTTGTTCTTTCTTGGGTGTTCCATGTGTTCCCAAATTATTCCAGAAGTCCAATGTGCCATGAGGGCAAGAACGGGTCAGACCGGGCCCAGAGACAACTTGCTGCGATTGCAAGGAGAAAGGTTGCAGGATTTTTTAAACCGGAATGTTTTCTATGTCCCCACCTACAGCACTGGACTGTTTTAACAACTTATTTCAACTAGGAAAGTCAGTTTGTCAACCCCAGACCCCAGTAACTGTATTTTTTCTGTCTATTGTAATTCAATGTGTGTTTGCCTGTTTCTATGGAATAAATTACAATTTATTTTACTTATTGGCTTTGCTCAATGATATGATCTCGGTATAAACGTGTATTTTGCCTGGTCTCCCGTGGCAATATATCATAAGGGGAAAAATAAATTCCATCCAGAATCCAATAATTGGCAATCAGATTACCCCCTGGAACACCATCCTTCCCATGTTTACTTATTTGGTATATCCCTGTATACCTTTCCTTTCTAAAAATATCCAACCTTTTTTTGAACAAATCTATAGTATCTGCCATCACAGTCTCCATGGGTAATGAATTCCACATTTTAACTGCCCTTACTTTAAAGAACCCTTTCCTTTGTTGCTGGTGAAATCTCCTTTCTTCCAAACTTAAGGGATGACCCCATGTCCTTTGTACTGCCCTTGGGATGAATATTTATTTTGCCTTGTACTGTCCCCGAATATATTTGTATATAGTTATCATATCCCCTCCTAGATGCCTCTTGTCTAATGTAAACGCATTTATTTTAGCTAGTCTCTCCACATAAGCCAGATTGTCCATCCCCTTTATTAATTTGGTGGCTCTTCTCTGCACTATCTCTAGTTCCATAACGTATTTTCTAAAGGAGTGGTGCCCAAAATTTTACTCCATATTCAAGGTGTGTTCTTACTAATGCTTTATAAAGGGACATAATTATGTTTACTTTCCTTCCATCAATTGCCCGTTTAATGCAAGATAAGATCTTGTTCGCCTTTGCAGCTATTGTACTGCTTGACTTTGGCACTATTGCTAAGCCTGCTGTCTACAAGCACTCCCAAATCTTTCTCCATCAAGGATTCCCCCAATTTATCCACATTTAATTTGTAAGACGCTTATTTTTTTCTTGTTTCCCAAATGCATTATCTTACATTTATCTGTATTAAACCTCATATGTCATCATATACCTGCCCAAGTCTCTAGTCTATCCAAGTTCTTCTGGAGAGAAATTACGTCTTGCTCTGATTCTACTACCTTACACAATTTAGTGTCAACAGCAAAGATGGAGACTTTGCTCTCTATGCCAACCTCAAGGTCATTAATAAACAAGTTAAAAATCATGGGTCCCAGTGTTGATCTCTGAGGTACAGTACTGAACTCACAAATTTAGCCTAGCCTGAAAAAGTTCAATTTACGACAACTCTCTGTTGTCTATCCTTCAACCAGTTTTCAATCCAGGTGCAAATATATTTACGAGCCTAATTTGCTTGATTTTGTAGTGAACTGTATTAAAAGTCTTTGGAAAATCTAAGTAAACCACATCAACTGTATTATCCTGGTCTAAATTCCTACTTACCTCATCAAAGAAACTAATAAGGTTAGTTTGACATGATCTATCATTCATAAATCCATGCTGACTATTACTAATAATTTTGTTTCCATTAGGGATTCCTGAATATTATCCCATACGAAGTAGCTTCCCCACTATTGATGTCAGACTTGCAGGTCTGTAATTCCCCGGTTGTGATCTAGCTCCCTTTTAAAATACTGTATAGGCACCACATCTGCTTTACAACAATCTTGTGTTACTGAGCCTGTGGAAATAGAGTCCTTGAATATTAAATGTTATGGTTTGGCTATTACTGAACTTAACCCGGTAAGAACTCTTGGATGTATGCCAGCGGGGCTAGGTGCCTTATTTACTTTAATTTTATCAAGCTGCACATGAACTTCTTCCTCAGTTAACCAATTGTTCTTTAATATAGCGGTTGTGGCTTCCTCCTTTGGCACTAATATTGCAGCTGATTTTTCCCTGGTAATCACAGACGAAAATAATTTGTTTAGTACTGTACCTCTGCTTTTTCCTTCTCTCCAATAATCTGCCTGCCCATCTAACACTGAAAGGGGCCTACTGTATATTTTATTTTCAATTTTTTTTGCTATTAAGGTACTTAAATAATTTTAATGACACGTCATTGCCATGACAACAGGACGCTACGTGACATCACGACATTACGCGGCGTCACATTGCCATGACAAATTGATGCCGCGTAGCATCCCAATGTCATGGAAATGCTGCGTCCTTTGACGCCACGCAGCCATGTTCACAGGAGTTACTGGGCTAGACATAGGAGTTGCAGGGGGAGACGCAGGAGAATGCCGGGAGATGCCAGAACACGCCACCAATAAGACAAACTTTAGGGTAAAGTGAGGGTGTGTGAGAGGGGGAGGGGTGTTGTAGACCGATGAAAAATGTTTCTTTTGGGGGGGTGGAGGGAGGGGGGTGAGTGCCTTTTTTTTCGGGTGAGTGGCATTTTTTATAATTTGTCGAGCCCTATATATAAGTGTAGCCTAGCCCCTCTGGATTTCCCACATGGCCCCGTGGTCCTGCTTGCCTCTGTAATGGGTGAGAGTGTTGCGACACCTGCTGGCAGGTGACCTGGTTGCCGGAGAATCTGGCGGCTCCCTCTGCAGGGCGCCACCATATTGGAAATGTCGAAAATGTGCAGGAGACTTGCGCATGCGCATTGATAGCCCAAGAGTGGCAGCCATTGCAGCAGAGGGCTTTGAGGAGAACTACTGCCCCCAGGATGCATAGGGAGAAGGAGCACATATCACGTGAGAGCCAATTGGACACTTTGATTCCCTGCAGCAGGGAATAGATACATTTGGCGCACCAGGAACCACACCAGTCGGAAGAGGGACCTCTAAAGAGCAGGTAGTGTCCAGGGAGCAGTGCTCCCCTGGACTAGGCCAGATCTTCCCCTTTAGGCCCCAGTTAGGCCCCGACTCAATGTAGCTTGTGGCTGCTATAGGGAATGCCCATAGTCAGGGACCTTTCCCCAGTAGCTGCATATAGTCAGGTACAGCATCGGTGAGACACTACGTGGTGACTGCGGCCTGTGTTCTGGGACCAGACCAGCTGCATGGTAAAGACGGTAAGGTGATATTATCCACGCCGGAATTCACCCCACATGGAGGCGGACGCCATCGCGGACGACAACGTTGGATCAGACAGATCCTCTTTATTATTCTTCATTACCCGGGTGCTTGAGCCCCGGGCAGGTACCTAACTAAATGCACCAAAACTCCATAGGATAGCGCTATCTCCAACACTTTGGGTGGGCCTTGACCTTCGGAGAGGGACATCAGGGCACCCAATATACTCTGGGGACACGCGCTGCTAGTATCAGGTTGGGGGCTATATTACTGTGGGGTACAGGGTAACAATATTATTATGTTCAGTAAAGGTTGTTAGCATATATTTGTGTATGTGTATTATTGGTATTGTTCCTGTAAGGGTTCATCTCGCCAAGTGGGGATCCCTTGCAAGTGGAGGCGCTGTCACCATAAGATTCAGGTACACCCCAGACTCCCAGCGACGGAGGTTCAGGCCTTCTGTGAGCCACAGGTAATGCACCACACACACCGTAGCTGCCATATCTTCCGTAGGGTGAGGGAAAGTGCGCTACATTTGGAGGCGCTGATGAAATCTCAGACCTGGGGTGCCCTACTCAGCCATTAAATTAGTAAAGATCTGAACACCATGTTTGTACTGTCAAAACAAGAGGTCCGCGACTGAGCCTTTGGGCTGCACGTGAGCCCTCGACACGTGGGAGATATTCCCAGCACTACACCCGCGCACGAGATCTGCCAGCATCTCATCAACTCCATGGCCTTGCCAAAGCATGGGTTTTAGGGAGCAAGTATGACACTATGCACTGGCAGACCATATTCCTAGTGGCTGACGGCCATGACCTATACGAAGAAGGGGCTTCAAGGGCCCTGTACTCACTGGACGCCCCAGCCACATGCTGCCCAGTGATATACCCCACCCTGGCCGCCTTAATTTTGACATCTACTGTACCCCGGGACTCCCTGTTGGCGCCCCCTATCAGGCTGAACTCGTACATACCCCTTGCCCCCTCCAGAGGAACAGCACTTCAGTTGTAAGTTTACCTCTGCCACAGGTGGCCTTCACTTCCAACACTACTTTAGAGACACCTCATAGAGCCTCCTGTCATTCTGAAGAGTCCATCTTTCCCCATCTCTCCAGGAGATGGAGGACTCCAGTCCTGGCCGCAAGCACCCCCATCAGGGACAAGCTGCCTCTCCCCAGGGTCACCATCGCCTCAGATATGGCCCCAGAGGCACCTTTTGTTAGTGGGTCGCAAAGTAACCTCCCACCAATGCCTAGCCCGGGTTCAGTCGATCATACTCATCTGTCTATGAGAACCTCTCACCTGGGAGTGAGCAAGTGCTTCCTGAGTGTACCTGCTCTGACGCAGTAAAGCGTCAGTGGATCATCGAGTGCCTGTGGCCGCCGGCCACCCATATGGTACAATTCTATCGGGATGACCACCCCGAAACTTATTCCCGAATGCTCATACACGCCCTCACCAAAGCCTATGGAACCCTGGACGATACCATCTCCCCAATGGCCAAGTTCCATGCCCTTGCTGAAGCAGAAGGAGAGGAGGTATAGAAATTCCTCCGACGGACCTTGGTGAAGAAAAAGGTGGTACGAAACTCAGAGGCCGACGGGTTTAGGTCCAACCAGCTCTTAGGGGGAGCATTATCCATGCACCCGTAGCAATCCGAGTCAGCTGTGGCCTTGCTACAGGACAGCCTATTCCATTTGAAGACTTAACGGATAGGGTGCAAGCACAAGAGACAATCTTGATGGCCCGTCCGCCCCAGAAGGTTCGTGACTCAACCACAGCAAAGAAATCTGCGACCCCCTCGAAGGAGTCTAGAAGGGAAGACTTCCACCACAAAATGGCCAAAGAGGCCCTCCACGCTGAAGATGATCCTTATGCCGAGGTACCTGACGCCAACCCCGCACCTCTGGAAGAGTATATCCCATCTACCAGACCGAGGCCGACCTCAGTGGCGTCACCTGCTTCTACTGTGGCCAGAAGGGTGACATATTGCGTAACTTCCACTGGAACGTTCCATCCCAAGTCCATGATATGCAATGCTCAGATCGCCAAAACAACCTCCCTTCCCATCGAGAGTACACCAGCAGCCAATCCTGACAAAACCCCTCCATCAGCGCTTACTGTCGTGTAGAACCGGCCGCCCTTGTACGTGTCGATATGGAAGGAATATACATATTGGTCTTGCTGGACACTGGATCTCAAGTGACCATTGTGTATTGGCCGTTTTATGATCAACATCTTAAACATCTGCCGTTGCAGTCGGTGGACAAGATGAAGCTGTGGAGACTAAGCCATGAGGATTACTCCATTGAAGGCATGGTGAAGGTTCGGCTGAGCATACCCCAGCTGAATACGGGCAAGCTTCAACCCATAGAGGTGGAGGCCCTAGTATGTCCCCAGCCTCAAGAACATCCCAGCTCCCCTATAATCTTGGGGACCAACAATGACATAGTGTGGGCAATAATTTGCATGTACTTGCAAGAAGCCGGCAAACTACCCCTGTCTGCTCTAGAAATCCACCCCGTGTTACACGAAGAATGTTGCACGATATCAGAGGAAGAGGCACAGGATCCTCTGCAACCTTGAAGTAGGGAAATTTCACCAGGGGGAGTGAAGTGCATGACCGCAACGTGCTGCTATCCAGACTGGGATGAGGCGATCATCTCTTTTCTCTAGAGAGTACGCCTGAGGACGTCGCCCACAGAGACTACAAGCTCATGGTGTTAGTGTGGGAATGGACCTCCAAGGTGCAGAGGAGGGTCAAGGTGTTCATCCAGAACATCTCCCTTACCCCATGGCCTTCGGTTACGGTCAAAGATTGGGACGAATATATCCAGTTACTCCCGTCGAGACGATAGCCGCGCAAGCAAATACTGCCGCGATCCAAGAATAGCCAGTCGAGCTGACATTGAATTTCAGAGACTCAACCCTACCGGCCGAATGGAAAGACCGGTTAACGGCCAAATTGGAAGAACACTGGGCCGTATTCTCCACGAGCGAGATGGATGTGGGTTGCAGCCGCAGCACCCAACACACCATCAGGCTGAGTGACATTACACCCTTTTGAAAATGTTCTCGTTGCATCACCCCTTGGGATGTGGACGATCTCAGGGTTGTCTTATAAGAGATGGAACAGCGGGGATTGTTACTGAATCCTGGAGTCCGTACGCCTCGCCTATCATGGTGGTGAGAAAGAAGAATTGATCGATAAGATTGTGTGTTGACTACCGGACACTGAACACCGTACCAATCCCGATCTCTCTTCCTCGCATCGAAGAGATTCTCAACGCACTAACTGGGAGCCAGTGGTTCAGTATTCTGGACTTGCGATCTGGGTACTACCAGGTACCGATGAGTGAAGAAGACCAGGAGAAGACGTCCTTTGTATGTCCCCTTGGATTCTATTAATTCACCCGCATGCCCCAAGGCATTTGTGGTGCCCCCGCAACATTCCAATGGTTGATGTAAAAGACCATCGGCGACATGATTACGTGGGAATGTTTAGTATACCTGGACGATATCATCGTCTTCGGTAAGACCCCGGAAGAACATGAGCAACGGCTGCTAAAATTTCTGGATCGACTGGGCCAAGAAGGTTTGAAGCTATCCTTGGACAAATGCCGGTTCTGTCGCACTTCAGTGACCTACGTGGGACACATAGTACAGTGGCGGCCGACCTGAGTCTAAGTCGGCTAGATCTGTGGCTCTCAGATTATCCCGGTTAGGTGCGGTTTTCTGTTTGTTTCGCCCGGAGTGAACTGCGTTATTTTCGCGCTCGTGATTTTAGCATTTTATTCTAGCTGTCCGCAATACTGCAATGCCGTGTAAAAACTCAGGGGGGTGTTTGCGAGCTGTTGTCTTGGAAGTCTAATACCTTTGCAGTTCAACGTACGTCAGTACACAGTCTGTGTGTGCGCGCAGCAATTGTAGATTTGCATATTTAAAGTATACATGCATTTGCAGTGCTGTGCTGCTGTACAGTATGTCTCAATTGAAAATTGTTGAAATGCATAGGCGTGTACAGTACTGTAACAGTGTCACATTTCGGCATATACAGCGCTCTCCCCTCGCTCAGGATAATTAACTGCACTGCAGGGTATTTCAACTTATCTTCTGGCAATGCAGTACATCTCTCCCACACCATTCCTTTGAACGTGTGTCTGGTTTCAATCACATTCCTGCTTGACAGCAGGTGATTACTATGCATGCGCCTGTTACTTCGCCCACCACTGCTTGCTTTCTTGAGTGAGTGACCAAAAAACATTTAAAAAAAATTTTTTATTGGAATTTTTTTTTCTCCACAAGCCTGCAAAAACCATCTTACTGTATTACGATATTCAATCTGTGCTGTAGATTTTGACTGCGAACCTGTGTGTTTGACTGCACATGGTTGATTTGTGTGCTTTTTACGTACTGTATTTGGGGGTGTATTATTATGATGAACTGTCTTTTGAAATTAAAGTATGTCTTTATCTTTGAACTTCATGCAGCTGTACCCTGTAGCCCCCTCCCCCATGAACACACACAAGGCTAGCTCAAGGAAATTCCACGGACTCGTTAATTTTCTGAATCTTGACATTGTGTTCTTAATCCGTCCATAGCCGAGCTACAAAGCCTCACTGCGCCTGCGTGTAATCCTTTTTGAGATGGGAGCAAATTGATTACTGCGCATGACTCACCCAACCCCCCCCTCTCCACATAGTCGTTAATTTTCGGAATCTTGACATTGTGTTGTTAATCCGTCCATAGCCGAGCTACAAAGCCTCACTGCGCCTGCGTGTAATCCTTTTTGAGATGGGAGCTAACTGCTTACTGCGCATGACTCTTTGAGATGGGAACTTTGAGGCTTTGTTTACGGCAACGCTTTGGAAAATCCCTTCTCGAATTTGATTTGCACAGAGCATCACATCTCTATGTGCCTGTGTGTACTGTAATCCTCTTTCGGATGGGAGCTAGTTGATTCCTACTCACGCGCCTGTAACTTCACCCACCACTGCTTGCTTGGGTGCCCCGAATTTTTTTTTTTTAATTATGATTTTTTAACTGTTATTTTATCCACAAGCCTGCTAAAACAATCTTGATATTACGATATTCAATCTGTGCTTTTGCCTGCACATGGTTGATTTGTGTGCTTTTAATGTACTGTATTTGGGGGTGTAGGGATAAAATTACAGTACTATGATGAACTGCCTTTTTAAATTACTGTACTGTACTCCACTCTATGTAATTTCTTTGAACTGCTGCACAACTAATCCTTCATCCCTCCCCCACGCACACACAAACTCTTATCGACAGACACATCCACAGAGTCATTAATTTTCTGAAGTTAGTCATTGTGTTTTTAATTTGTCCCTAGCCGAGCGTCAATCGCCTCACTGCGCCTTCGTATACTCTAATCCTCTTTGAGATGGGAGCTTGCTGCTTACTGCGCATGAGTCACCCAACCCCTCTCCACAGAGTCGTTACTTTTCTGAATATTGCCATTCCATTGTGTTGTTAATCCGTCCATAGCCGAGCTACAAAGCCTCACTGCGCCTGCGTGTTATCTTCTTTGAGATGGGAGCTCTCTGATTACTGCACATGACTCGCCCCCACCCAACCCTTTGAGGCTTTGTTTACGGTAACACTTTGGAAAATCCCTTCTCGAATTTGAAATGTAAATCTGATTTGCACAGCATTGTGAGAATTGAGAGTTAAAAAAACCATTAACTGATTCATGTTGTTTTGTCATTCATTCTTATTCATTGGTTACTGTGGGTGGGGGGCGGGTGGGTGTTTTCAATGATTATGATTAGCAGGAATGTAAATAAATATTTATTTTATCAGGAACCAAAAAATACAAATAATACATAATGCAGTCTTTATTAAGTTCTTCTGGCAGATTGAAATTGGATAAACATTTAGAAAACATTTGTAAAACATGGATAAACATGAATAATGCACATTTATAAGAATATTATTTAATAATATATACTGCAATGTATAATATATATATATATATAGTAATATTATTTTTTCCGTCTTTATCTTGTTCCTCATTCTGTGTACAGTACAGTAGTTCATTGAGAGAGGAGAGGTTTTGTGTACATCATTACTGCTGTTTATATACTGTACATTTGACTGTACAAACAGATTAGACTGGACACAACACCCCACCTCCCCCCAGGCCACCCTTTTTTCCTGAAACGGCAAGAAAACAAAAAATTAGTGCAGTTATGTGCGTACTGTATTATGGCATTGTGTGATGTGTAGTACTACTGTACTGTAGATGGCTGGTGCTGCTTTCTCTGGAAAGAAAAAAATTGAGCAGTTAGTAGGCAGTTACTGTACTACTGTCAAACTAGTCTATACTGGAACTACTGTATACTCTGACTACTGTTAAATACTACTATGTAACCAGATGGCTGGTGCTGCTCTCTCTGTAAAGAAAAAACTGTAACTACTGTATACTCTGACTATTAGGAACGAAAAAATCTGTGCCATACTTACCTGTATCATACTGTACTTACAATACTACAGTACAGTACTACTTTCCTGATGCTTGCCCATTACGCACGATCACAATGGGCAACACAGTCGCAATATGGTCTAGGTATTTATTGCAGCGTTCCACGGTGAGTACATCGTTCCAAAAACTAAGTATGCCTTTCAACAACTCGTCCTTTTTGGAGGGTTTCACCACTTTCCGGATATGGTCCTTCAGCTGATGCCAGACCTTTTCGATCGGATTGAAGTCTGGCGATCTGTCATTGGAAAAAAGGACAATTAGTTTAAGAGATACAGTACACAGTAAAAACAGTGGGAAAAAAATGAGACACGGTTACCGCACTTACTCCACTGGCGTCTTCACCCAGTTGATACCGCGCTCAAGGATATGCGCTGTTGACGCGGTATGCTTCGGATCGTTGTCTTGGTAGAAACGGTAACCATCCGGGAACTCGCGTGTGATGTATTGCACTATCTCAGGGACAATGTTGTCTTGGAAGAAAGCTTTATTCATGATTCCTATTGCAAGAAAAGAAAAGTGCTCAAAAAACTGCAAAATAGTACAGTACAGTGCATACAGTGAGGCTACACTAGGAAAGTACAGTGCATAAGGCTACATTATATTTTATATATTTTACCTTCAAAGATGACAATGCATCCTGGTCCACGCCTAGAGATGGCACCCCACACATGCAGCTTTACGGGGTGTTTTGGCCGCGGCTTCAAAGATATGCGGCCTTTTTTGTGGAATGCAAAGGTTGCAAATCTCTCCAGCGACACAGTTGACTCGTCAGTGAAGATGCAATCCTGGAAAGTTTCTCCACTGTCGATCCATGCGTGGGCCTGGACCACTCTTTTTATTTTGTTTACGTCCTGTATCATGGGGTAAACTCTGTAATGACAAGGAATAAATAATTTTAGCGGTACAGTACAGTTTCCTAAACAACACTTTTACCTCCTATACTGTCCAGTACTAACCTCACACGTCCATATTTCCATCCAAAGCTGCGTCTCATCTTCTTTATGCTGGTCTCGGATACAGTGAGATTGTGATTTTCCTGCAGAGTGTATTTGACCCTTAATGCACTCTGCACATCATTCTCCTCACTTATTTTGTCCACCAGAAGTGTTGTCTCCCTACAATGTAAAGAAAAACAATCCGGTAAGTATAAATATTAGAGACAGTAGATCAACAGGATACAATATATTGTTCTATTAATATGCAGCAATATAAAAAATATATATACTGTTGTAATACTGCACCGACACACTTTATTCGAGCAAATACCCGGTATGTACCTGGCAGATACCTGGAATGCGCCGCTCCTCACCTCTGACAAGCCCCGTTGCGTTTGCCTTCCCAGCCTGGGTTCATGCCTGGCTGACGGGCGGCTGATCTGTTAAATGATAATGATTAGGATTTAATAGGCTGCAATGCTTCGCGTGTCTACCAGATGGCATAAATTCATGAATTGTAATGCAGTATATATATATATATACTGTGCAGTATTGCAGCCAGCGGAAATAAAATGCTTCAATCCCTGCTTGGAAAATACCTCAATGCACTCGGGCAGAAAACAGTCACAAACCTCAATACACCCGGGTATACCCGAATTCGTGGGACTAGCCAAGCTCGAATAAAGTGTGTCGCCAGTGTATAAATATAAAAAATATACAAAATATATATACTGTTGTTCTATAAATATAACTATAAAAATATATATACTGTTGTAATCTAAATACAGTATAAATATACAATATATATATACTATTGTAATATAAATATAAATATAAAAAATATATATACAGTACTGTTGTACTATAAATATACAAAATATACAAAATATATATACAGTACTGTTGTTCTATAAATATAACTATAAAAAATATATATACTGTTGTAATCTAAATATAAATATACAAAATATATATACTGTTGTAATATAAATATAAATATAAAAAATATATATACAGTACTGTTGTTCTATAAATATACAAAATATACAAAATATATATACTGTTGTTCTATAAATATAACTATAAAAAATATATATACTGTTGTAATCTAAATATAAATATATAAAATATATATACTGTTGTAATATAAATATAAATATAAAAAATATAAATACAGTACTGTTGTAATATAAATATACAAAATATACAAAATATATATACTGCTGTTATATAAATATATATATAAAAAATATATACTGTTGTAATATAAATCTACAGAAATAACAAAAATATTAGATACAGTACTGTAGATCTACAGTACATTATTTGATATAAAAAATTTTTTAAAGTTGTATAAATATACTTACGCGTTTGTTACCCTTGGTGCCCTTTTGCGTTCTCTGGTTTTCCCGTGTGCATGATAGCTCACGGTGGTTGCTGGCACAACGAGGCCAGAAGTAGCTAACCAGCGTTGGACAGCAGCAATTCGGTGTCCGCTCCTGTACATCTCCTTAATTCGCATGCTGAGATCCTTGGAAATCTTTTTAACAGGCATTGCTGCGAGTAGAAAGAAATACAAACACAAGAATGTATATTCGATGTTTAGTCGATGTGTATTCAATGTGCAGTGAATCCACAAAATGGATGGTGTATTTATACGGTAATGACTCACATTAGAGTACGCCCACTTTCAACACCTGTACCTCACCGCCATGCATAAAAGGTTACACACTTTGCATAGCCCACCACTCGATGATCTTTATCTGAACTTGCCCTTGTCCAGATACTGCATTGTGCCACCTGCTTCCATGGATCAACCCCGATTCTACGGACGCAGGAACCCATTCGCCTCTGCCGTGCCTGTCATGCAGAAAAAGCGAAAGGCGGTTGCCGTTTCCACGCCAAGGCAAAAGCGACAGGCTAAGGCAAATAAAGAAAACCTTCTGCTGACCCCAAAGGCTAAGAGTTTTCATAGACGTCAGCCTTATTATGTCAAGAAGAAATACGGTGATGTACTCTCGACGCAAAACGAATGGCAGCCAACCCATCGAACCCGCAGACCACTTCCTTACATACGCTTCGACGGCTGTGCCGCCGCTGTCCCGGAAATCTTCAGCCCGTCTTCTCCACCCTTCATCCTCGACGTTGCCGCCGCCCTCGCAGAAACCCACAGGCCATCTTCTCCAGTTCTTTTCTACGCCGCTGCCGCTGGTGCCTCTGAAATCCACGGGTCACTTTCTCCTTTGCTCTTAGATGACTCTGCTTCTCGCCCGGAAATCCAAAGGTCACTTTCTCCATCCCTCTTCGACGACGCTGCCGCTTCTCCTCTACTGGATATCCAAAGGTCACCTCCTCCACCCTTCGACGTCGCTGCCGCTTCTCTCCATGGAACCCCCATCTCATCCTCCGTTGCACCCATCCACCCAGATGTCCACAGCACGCCATGCACAAGAAGCAGCTCGTTAGACCGGATACTGAATGGATAAGTGTGGATATCCCCGGGAACTCTATTGTGCTGGCAAAGATAGATCTGCTTCTGGAGACCATGCTAAATGTGGAGCAACGGATGCTACATATGGATCAACGGATGTTAGATATGGATCAACGGATGCAACATATGGATCAACGGATGGATCGACGGATGGAGAAGATAGGGGCTGACATAGCGGGTATACATAATTTGCTCGGTGTTAATGCCTCTGTTTCCCCGATGCCGGAGCAGGAAAGTGGCATGGATGTGCTGAATGGGAGCATCGACCCCCTTCCATCAGAAGCGCACCCCCTCCACCAGAAGATTTTGTGTACATGTATGCCGTTGAGGAGGACATGACAACCCCGTCAAGATCACGCAAGGAGACAACACGGCAACCAAGACCGGAGGAAAGCTTCCTCCCAGACAACCTACCATCGCCCGTCGCTTCAAGCACACCCGCTCGCAGAAGACCTACATTTGCTCGCATCGATACGGTGCCTGACATCACCCTGCGCGATCTGCCACCGGCACTCAGGGGAAGTATAGGGTGCTGAGTGCTGGCGCACCCCACAAGTATGCCTTGTTACTTTTTAAGCACCATGTGCCCTACTCTTTGTACTGCGACTGGGCCTTCAGAGTGAACTACGAAGGAAATCGCGTAAAAAAGGCGCTTCCTGCCAATTTAAGAAAGACCATTCTGGGGGAATTGCGGCGCTTTTATACAATTACTGATCCTGTAATGAAAGGTGACTCTTTGATAAAGTTCCACAAACGGAACGAAACGCGTCAGAGGTGTTCTCCGTGATGTGATTTGCAGCACTACAGTGCAATAAAGCTGTTTTAATTCATTCATGCATTCGGCTGAGTTCCTGTTGCAGTGACCACCCACCAACTACTTTTTCCTTTACTGTAATGAAAGGTGTTCGAGACTGCATTAATGGCGTTTTGCGCCATGCAAGAAATCGGCCATGGACGGACAATCTGGTGGACTTTCTGGTTTAATCACGGGTACTGTAAGACCATACTGTTGTGCTGAACTGTAGTGTACATATTTTGACCTGCTGTACTTAAATAAAGGAGATGTTGTTGTGTGTTTTTTAACTTGTATTTATACAGAAATGTTTTAACTTGCTGTACACACACAAAGGACCTGCACAATTCCAGTCCCTGAGGGCCGCAAACAGACCCGGTTTTCAAGGTTGTCCTGAAAACCGGGCCTGTTTGCTGCCCTCAAGGACTGTACTGGTGCAGACTGTTTTGCACACCATCCCACTGTATATGTTTTGACTTGCCGTTCTTTAATAAAGGAGATGTTGCGTTTTGTATATTTTATGAATAAAGAATTTGTTTTTATAACATGTGACTGTAAACCATACTGACTGACGGTAAATGTTTTTACTTTCTGTACATAAATGTTTCCACTAGCAGTAAACCATACACCTGTTGATGTTTTGAATTGCTGTGCACTTAAAATGTTTCTACATTGTACAGTATTTGTAAATAAATGTTTTTGTACTTACTCCACCAATAAAAGAACATGTTGATTTGTTTTACATTGTTCCATTGGCTCCTTTGCTACTGTAACAAAATACAGTGTTTCTAGAATGTACACTACTGTCGAGGCATACTGTAGTGTATAGTGTAGGCATGCTCAGTACAAGAGTATTAAAAAAATAGAAGACACATACTGTACTGAGCTGGCACTATATACTGCACCGACACACTTTATTCGAGCAAATACCCGGTATGTACCTGGCAGATACCTGGAATGCGCCACTCCTCACCTCTGACAAGCCCCGTTGCATTTGCCTTCCCAGCCTGGGTTCATGCCTGGCTGATGGGCGGCTGATCTGTTAAATGATAATGATTAGGATTTAATAGGCTGCAATGCTTCGCGTGTCTACCAGATGGCATAAATTCATGAATTGTAATGCAGTATATATATATATACTGTGCAGTATTGCAGCCAGCGGGAATAAAATGCTTCAATCCCTGCTTGGAAAATAACTCAATGCACTCGGGCAGAAAACAGTCACAAACCTCAATACACCCGGGTATACCCGAATTCGTGGGACTAGCCAAGCTCGAATAAAGTGTGTCGCCAGTGTAGAAGACACATACTGTATGTACAGTACTGTAATACATGTAGAATAAATGCATAGTTTTTATTTTTTCGGGTTTATTACACAGTATACTGTTTATAAAAAAGTATTGTATACTGTACGGCCGGAAAACATCAGCATACTGTTTCAGGTACAGTATTCTATCCTAATCAATAACAACGGCCACTAAACTGTAGACTCCGGTACGTGGGTTTTTAAATCCAATTCAGCAATGTGAAGGCATTTTTACACAAAGCGATATTATCCATCGAAATCCCTCCATTAGCCGTTTTCTTTTCTGAGGAAAAACAAAAAGAAAAGTTTTACTGTAATGTAACGGTCAGCCCCCTAAAGAAGTTCCCAGCCAGTCCCACCAATAATTTTCTCGGGGGGGGGGGCGTCTCCTGTTCACATGCGCATGCGCCTACCGTCGATGTAATGTAATGACACGCATATGCGTTTCAAGAAGGTTCCAATGCGCATGCGCCTAGCGTTCCACCAATTGTTCAGTATCTGCAGCACAGTACTGGAGAAGCCGCTCAGCCAATAATATTGCTTACAGGAGAATCGCTTGACTTTTGAATCGCGCCGATATTGATACTGTATTGTAACAATAAAAAAAATACAGAAAATAATACGGCAACAATACTCACCATAGAATTTCCCATTCAGCTGGCGCCGGCGCCAGGCCACTGCCAGTCCAGCATTCTTGATCATCCACGTCGATAGTTTGCAGCGGGACTAGTACACCTGTAGTGAGCTGATGAGGCTGGAAATTGCTTAGGTACATGCAAGCTTGATCGAAACTGTACGCGAAATCCGGCTCAGGCTCAGGGTTGTCACTGACGGTGGGACCGTCAAACTTGGCTCTGCTCGCATCAGATGTATCCCTCTATGTCCTGGAATGACAGGAACAGCAGCCGTCCGGTGCGCAGCCAGTGAAGATCTGCAACATGAAGACACTCTCCCCGTGTGAGGCAGGAACGGCGCGCAGCCCAAAATGAAACCGCAGCAGGCAATGGTGATGAAGCACACGATTTATTCAAACATCAGGGTAAAAGAGTCTGGCGGATCCTCTTACGCGTTTCAGCCCGTGGGGCCTTTTCCACGAGCTGAAACGCGTAAGAGGATCCGCTAGACTCTTTTACCCTGATGTTTGAATAAATCGTGTGCTTCATCACCATTGCCTGCTGCGGTTTCATTTTGGGCTGCGCACCGTTCCTGCCTTCCACGGGGGGAGTGTCTTCATGTTGCTGGACAGACAGCAAGGGTTGTCACTGACGGTGGGACCGTTATTGGAAGCCGGTGCTGGTGCATAGCTTGGCAGCGACTGTCGTTTCTTAGTTGGTTTTAACATAACCTTTCGCCTTTTGCTGTCTGCTTGATCATAGATGCAGGAAAAAGCCAGTGATACACACCAATATCCTCCAACAAATTGTGGCTCAATACGATAAAAAGAGGGATCGCTACATAACCTTTTCCTTATTGCACGCTTCCACGTATGAGGAGCTGGCGAAAATTTGTAAAAGTCATAGTTTTCGATAAAATACTGATAAATTTGAACAACTGTTGCCATCTTATCATCTGTTGCATTAATCGCGGCCCATATCAAATATGCGTAAGTTCTGTCGGGTTTTTGGAAAACGGGCTGCACTTGAACACTCATGGCGATGGCTCTCTGGAGAATAACAGAAACTGGTCTTTGTCTTTCTTTAATATGAAAAGCCTAAATTGATACATTTTTTGCAACCTCTTCCTTCAGTCTCAAGGCCAATTTACAATAGCACACTGTGGTATCTTTTTTAAACGAAACACCTGCAAGTCGACACATTACTGAAGTGCCGCCTCTGCGCGAACACCATTTGGCGACAAGTGGACAACCACCTGTGAAACGACGTTCACCGGTTTGAAGAAGAGTTTAACAAAGGCACCAATCCTGGCATACACCGATCCCGAGCAGCCTTACATTCTTCATGCCGATGCAAGCTTCAACGGCCTGGGAGCAGTCAAGCATCAGAAGTACCTACCTGACCTCTGACCAGTGGCCTACGTCAGCCGCAGTCTGACTCCCAGTGAGCAGAACTATCCCGTCCACAAATTGGAATTTTTAGCTCTCAAGTGGGCAATTGTGGACAAACTCCATGATTACCTATATGGCGTCACCTTCGAAGTATGGACGGATAACAATCCACTGACGTATATACTGACGTCCGCCAAACTGGATGCCACTGGCCACAGATGGCTGGCGGCTCCACTCAAACTACTGGTTCATGCTTAAGTACAAACCGGTGTCCCTGAACATCTGAGCCGATGCTCTGTCCCGAAGGCCGGGACTGAATACCACCCCAGACGATGACCCCTGGGAAGAAATCCCTGGACCAGGGATGCGAGCTATGTGTTAAACGGCAGCTATCATGGAAGATAGAGTGGCTGTCTCGGAACTGAGGGCCGCGGATTTCTTGGGATGACAATCCAAAGCTATTCCTGCTGCCTACGGTCACCCAGAGGGAATGAACATCACCTCAGATAAGACCATTGTGTGGAAGGATCTGGTACAATACCATATACGGGATCCAGTGGTTGGCATGAGCTGCCAGGCGGTCCAGCAGAAGAAACCTGCATTACTGAAATGTGCCCCCAGCGCCATTCTTATGAGAGAGGTGGACAAGTTCGAACTCGACAATTGTCTACTTTATAGAGTGGGGCAGTACCATAATCACCCAGATAGAAGACAGCTGGTTCTACCCCGGAACCTACACCACATGATCTTAAGAGCGCTACACGATGATCATGGGGATCTTGGAGTGGACAAGACCTTCGGTTTGATACGAAACCGATTCTTCTGGCCACGTATGAGAGAGTTAGTTGAACACTACTGCCGTCGATGCTCCCAGTGCATGCATCGAAAGACCCTACATACCAGAGCTGCCCCAATGGCTCATCTGAAGAGCTCCGGTCCCATGGATCTCGTTTGCATGGATTTTCTTTGTATTTAACCAGATGCCCGAGGCATCAGCAATGTACTAGTGATTGCTGACCACTACACTCGGTACGCACAATCCTTCCCAACCAAAAAACAGAAGGCTATTACGGTGGCCAAAGTACTATGGGAGAGGTACTTTATCCATTATGGACTGCCCAATCACTTGCATTCTGACCAAGGTCGGGACTTTGAAAGTAACCTCATCAAGGAGTTGCTTAAACTATTAAATATCACCAAGTCCCAAATTACTCCTTACCATCTGGAGGGAGATGTTCTGCCGGAGAGGTTCAACCAGACTCTCCTCGACATGCTCGGTACCCTGAAGGTCTCTCAGAAGGAAGAGTGGAGTAAACATGTGGAATCCTTGGTGCATGCCTACAACTGCACCCGCCATGAATACACAGGGTTCACTCCCTACATTCTGATTTTTGGACGAAAAGCAAGGCTACCGGTGGATATACGTCTGAGGGTATCTACCGATGGGATACCCAACAGGTAAGTACCCAACACTTCAAGTATGTGCAATGGTTACAAGACAGCCTACAATGAGCTTACCAATTAGTGGAGTCAGCATCTGCTCATCTGAATGCCTGTAACAAACGGCGCTATGACATAAGGTCCGGCATCGGGAAATTCGTCCTGGAGACGCCGTTCCCCTCCGCAATCTAGGGATTCCCGGTAAACACAAGCTGGCCGACCGCTGGCGCGATGGGGTCTATGAAGTGGAATCACAGATGCCGGGCCTCCCGGTACCGCATAAAAAACGTGGATGGCCATGTACAGGTCTGGTATAGCAACCATCTACTGCCTATCCTGCAAGTGGGAGATGACAAGCCAGAGATACTGGCTACACCACTGGACGGTGAGCTGGAGCAATCAGAAGCTAGCAAAGAGACTATAACTGAAACCATCTCTGAAACCAACAATGATCATGCAGACAGTGAAGAAACAGTGAATGAAACCGTAGCGGATCCTATGGAAGGACCCTCTCAAAGGGTCAGAGGTCACGGAGCACCTCCAGAGGTGCTATGGGTAAAGGGCCCAGACGAACAACGCCTACAAGGGTGGCTCCAGTGAGTCAGCCTCTGTATCCAAGAAGTTCCTGCTTTGTGCCACCAAGAGACTTTTCAGAGGCATTTGTACCCTCAATGGGAGAGGCTGAGCCTCAGGACTATGTGCATTACTCCCCACATGGAGAAGAGGAAGAGCTTCGCAGAAGCCAGAGAATTAGGTACCCTCCAACTCAGGAAACCTATGACACAATTGAGGCACACCCCACTATGAGGCACAGCAGTGGTCTCGAACTAAGGTACCCTCCATTATTGTGATGTTTACTCAGATGGAGAACCACATGTAAAGTTGATTGTGTAAACAGTATAGTGTGTGTTAAGTTTGTACAGTGTGCAATGCATTTTCATTATATAGTTTGTGTGTTTGGTTATATGTTACACTGTCCTAAGCAGGGCCGTTGGGATTCCATCAGGGGGATAGTTTAGCCCTTCTAAGGTTCCCACAGGGCCCCGTGGTCCTGTTTACCTCCGTTACAGGGGGGAGTGTTGCGACAGCTGGTGGCAGGCGGCTTCCTCCGCAGGGCGCTGCCATATTGGAAATGTCCTGCATGCGCAGGAGACTTGCGCATGCGCAGTGATAGCACAAGACTCACAGCCATTGAAGCAGAGAGCTGTGAGGAGAACTACAGCCCCCAGGATGCATAGGGGCAAGGAGCACATGTCACGCGAGAGCCAATGGGACACTGAGATTCCCTGCAGCAGGGAATAAATTCCCTGGACTAGGGAAGATCTTCCCATTAAGGCCCCAGTTAGGCCCAAACTCACTGTAGCTAGTGACTGCTTTAGGGAATTCCCATAGCCAGGGACTTTTCCCTAGTAGCCGCATATAGTCAGGTACAGTACCAGTGAGATGCCACTCGGTGACTGCGGCCTGTGTTCTGGGACCAGACCACCTGCATGGTAAAGACGGTAAGGTGATATTATCCACGCCGGAATTCACCCCACACGGAGGCGGACGCCATCGCGGATGACAATGTTGGATCAGACTGATCCTCTGTTATTCTTCATTACCTGGGTGCTTGAGCCCCAGGCAGGTACCTAACTAAGTGCACCAACACTCCACAGGATAGCGCTATCTCCAACACTTTGGGTGGGCCTTGACCTTGGGAAAGGGACATCAGGGAATTGGTGCCTGGCACCCAATGTACTCTGGGGACACGCGCTGTTGGTATCAGGTTGGAGGCTATATTACTGTGGGGTGCAGGGTACCTATATTATTGTGTTCAGTAAAGGTTGTTGGCATATATTTGTGTGTGTGTATTATTAGTATTGTTCCTGTAAGGGTTCCTTTCGCCAAGTCGGGATAAAATGCAGGTGGAGGCGCTGTCACCATAAGAATCAGGTACACCCCAGGCTCAAAGTGGTGGAGGTTCAGGCCTTCTGTGAGCCACAGGTAACTCGCCACACACCCAGTAGCAGCCATATCTTCCATAGGGTGGGGGAACGAGAAATATATATATATATTATATACCACGACTATTAAGGTTATGGTGGGTAAAAAAAGTGACTAAAACCCTCCACATGATACCCATCAAGGTTGAAACATGTCTGTGAGTGGGTTAACTGACTTTGCATCTCCCAAGTCCTTGCTTAAAAGCTGTGTTTAAAGCAGCATGCATTGACTAAGGGTTGCTCATGTAATGTGAGCATGAGATAAAAAGTGGCACTGTGTGCTCATTTGCATGTCATTTCCCAGAATCCCTTGCTGCAGTGGAAGTGCTGTTTGCTGGGTGATAATGGTGAAAGACAGGGTTGCAGACCTGTCTAAGACATGCAAATGAATATACAGGAATATTTACAGTTGCTATATATATATATTAGTTTCTTTGTTGTCTTTGCAGTGGGTTTATCCAGACACAAGGTCGCAGGTACCTGATTGAGCCCCTGAATCTCACAGATAGTGATGAACATGCAGTGTATCCCTATGAGAGCCAGGAGGAGCCTCTCAAGACCTGCGGTGTCATGAACACAGCCTGGGAAGAGGGCAAATTCACCAAGACCTCCCAGTCCACCAACGACACAGAGGTGAGTCAGAGAGAGGACTCTGTGTACACATAGAGAGGGAGCATTTTGTATGCAGAGGAGGAAGGAAGACATGGTTTTGGGGTTTCCAACTCTCTGTTTAACCCATTAGTTATGGACTTCCCACTTTACATAACCCCTCAGTACTTGACTTCCTCTATATATGCCCCCTTGCTCGGCTTTCCTCTCTTTATAACTCCATCAGTGCTGGGCCTTCCTCCTCTTTATAGCTCCATCATTGCTTGACTTCCCTCCTTTATATAGCCAACTCACTGCTGTGCTTCCCCACTCTGTATGATCCCCTCATTACTGGACATCACCCCTCTGTATAACCTTTCAGTGTTTGGCTTCCCCCCTTTGTATAAACCACTGGTGCTGTGTCCACCCCTCCTTTATATCTACCTCAGTGCTGGCATGTGCTACCCCCTTCTGTATAACGCTTTAAGTGCTGGGCATCACTCCACTGTATTACACAATGGGGGCTTTGCTTTCTCCCTATGTATAACCACCTTAGTAATGGGCTTTCCCCCTCTGCATAACCCTTCAATTATGTGTTTACCTCTTCATATAACCCACCCAGTTCTGGGCTTCCCCCTCTGTATTACGGCCTCAGTTCTGGGCTTGCCTCTTTTTTAATAACCTGCTCCCATTCAATTCTTTCAGAAAGAGGAATTCCTAAAGTCACAGAAGTTCATCAAACTGTATGTGGTGGCTGATAACTCGATGGTAAGTGAACGCGCCATGTTTGTGTAATGTACTTGTAATGAACATGTAATATTCTGTATGTGTATTATACTGGCAGCATCAAACACACTTATAAATCATGTGGCGATGGTGGTAATCAATATCTGGCAATTAACTACTGCCAGAAAGGCCTGGAAGTAATAGAGCAGCTTGTAAATATGTGCAGAGCAACATTTGTCTACATGCAGAAAATTATTTATGTGCCAAGCCATGTATATTCCCATACAAAACAATGTGGTTATTAGAGGTGCAAATTTTCCGCCGGAATAAGATTTCACCGCAGATGGGCCATTTTGCGTAATTTCCCAGCTCAGTTTCAAAAAGGCATATATTTTTATTTTTACCTATCACAGACTGTTCATGGTCCCACGGTTCAACAAAGTATCTGTCCGCTCCTCCTTCTCTTACCGTGCACCCCACAACTGGAACAATCTATCGGAGACTTTCACTGCCACCACCAGTCTAATTTCTTTCAAAACTAAAGCTGTCTCAAATTTTAATATGGTCTGTAACTGTTACATACACATATAACATATATTATCTTTAACTGTGCATGCAATGCCTTGTATATAATGTATAACCCTGCTCACTTAATGTAACAATGTATTTGTAACCATGTATTTGTCATCATAACTCTATGCCCAGGAAGGACATACTTGAAAAGGAGAGGTAACTCTTAATGTACAGTAGTACTTCCTGGTAAAACATTTTATAAATAAATAAATCAGTCCAATAGATTCGGAATCAAAACCTGCAAACAGAATCCGAATCCACAAATTATTATAGGAGGGGAGTACATAAATAGGGCTGCAGCCTCACGTTTAACCCATTGTGTTGCAGGCAGGGAATGGCTGTGAGTTTGGTGGGCTGCTGCTGCTGTAGTACTATAGGTCATATATTTAAACCTTATTTACCTTATTTACTTATTAAATTATTAACTGAACTGATCCCTGTCTGTGTGTGTCCAATCTACACCCTGGGCTGTGGCCTGGGCTTTTAAACTGTTTGCTCTGGAACTCTAAGAAACCAACCTCCCCCCTCCTCCACCTCTCAGCCCTGCCTTCTCTCTCTCCCCCTATTCTCTATTCCCCCTCATCTCTCTCCTTTCCCTCATCACATTATTTTCCTTAAATATCTTATGATTGTGTCGGCAAAAAGACTCACAGAACAGTAAAATAAAGATTAAGCCAAGTCCCTGGCCCCTGCCGTCCTTCCCAAGGGCTTATCTGTCCACCAGACCCTTGGGCTACCCTGTTATTACATGCACGATAGCCCCTTACATCCTAATGTAAAAAATATATGTATTCCTGTGTGAAAACTGTATAAAAACTATAAAAATGTGCTTAGTGTAACAATAAATCAGATCCAGTGTCTCTGGACATGCAGGGCTGAGAAACCCTTTGCGCAGCCTGCATGTACAGAGAAAATGGCTGTTGCTTGGCCTGGAGGATTTGGAGAGGAGCAATTGACAAAATAAATGGTGTCCAGGGGCAGAGATCAGGCCAGGGGGGGCATCAGACCAAAGTCAAATTCATTTGCTGCCTTCCCAGCCAGAGTCGCACTAGCCAAGTTTAAGATATCCTGTTTGGGGGAAGCCATTGCCGAGTCCCTGTGGTAGGCGCTGGACTCATTGGCAAATTTGAAATTACCTCCTCAAAGCCCTTTAACTCTGGACACCCGACCCCTGCCCTGATTGGTCCGTGAGCTGAATCCGCACTCTGATTGGTCGCCAGCCCAATATTTGTTGGGGGGAGGGAGAGGGGGTGTTCAATGTATTTTATTGATGTTTATATTGTAATCGTTATTGGGGTAGAGGGATTGGGTGAAGGGGTTATTTGCCCCAGGGTGGGTGGTTAGGAATATAGGGTGGGCAGTGGGAGGGGTTAACCCTTTCATTACCATAGTGGTTACTACCACTAAGGTAATTAAGCAGTTAACCCCTACCACATCCTTCCCGGTAGGCCTAACCACCCACCCTGGGTCAATGACCCCCTTCACTCACCCCTCTGCCCCCCACAAAACAGGTAGTCTTACGCAATTAACCCTTTAAACAGTGCTAGAGGCACCTTATTCCTAGCGGGTACATTTTAGACACATTAATACACATTACTAGGACTGTAGGCAGCCCTAGGCAACAGAACTGACACTCCTGTCACTTTCACTGACTCAGGGGAACACTTGTCACATGATTTATACTTGTGTGCCCCTTATACCTGACGGGATACACACAGACTGTTCTAATATAATTACAGGGTTGTCAGCATCAGTGGGCTGCAGAGCTGACACTCTACCTTTACCCACTACGACTCCGGGGACCCTGTTTCATGGTTTATACAGTTGTTACATGGCATTAATCTCATTCCCTTATTCCTGGGGAAGGGACATTGGCATTTCAAATACATGTACAGCATTATTGTAACCAAGGTAAGCTGGAGGGGAGGGGAAGGGGGGGGGAGGGACCCTCGCTACTGCCTAGACACAGGTGCTGCAATCAGGGGAAATAGCTGAACTAAAACTTAAAGAAAAGAACCCCTATAATGAGAGCACTCAATGGCTGGTGAACTGATCCTGATGACCTAGGAGCCTGAAATAAGGTAAGTAATTAAATCTAATATGTACTGATGAATAATTTAAAACACAATATTTATTAGGAGAAATACTCAATTCAAATATAAATGTGTGGATAAACCTCTATGTGAGGTGACCCTGAACAAAAAGGCAAAAATTAAAAAGGAGATGGGAATATGGGAATAAAGGGGGTAAACAGTCCTATTGAAAGCAATAGGTACTCTCATAACAACTTCACCTGCCAAATGTAGTAAGTGGTTAACTGGTGAGCACAGGAGCCTAAGAGATGTTATAATCTGTTATATATAATAGCGTGGCCACCCTGTGTTTGCATACACAGTTATGGGGGGATTACATTTCTTTCACGACTGTTGGGTGCGTGTATTCACAGAGTGGCTATTGGGGATATCACAGTGCGGTCCCTGAGGTACCCCGGGCCGTTCTCGGAGGCACTGGCGGGTCGGTGTGTAGCATTCTTTAGCCAGAGTGTTCATTGGCTGAGGTGCGACACACAGACCAATCAGCCACCGGAAGGTGTATCCTGGGGGGCGGGGACTCACGGCGAATTGCCAGACCAATGGTGAGGTATGAGATAAGTACAGCCTTCTGGAGGGCATGCGCTGGCGGAGAGGGGGGCGTTTTCACTTGTCGGCACTCTGACTGACACAGTGGCGCCTTGCATGACGTCATGAGCATGCGCGATAGAGGGGTGTGTCGATTTTCAATCATCCTTTATTCATTACTGTTGTGAGAGGGGTATATAAGTAACCAAGGTTGCCCCAGGCTCTATACTCTTGATAAATGACCTACCCGTCCGAAACGCGTAGGAGGTTTTTGTTCACCTCCTGGGGTGGTTTTTAGTGGCTTTGTGCTGAATAAATAGAATTTTAATTTTCACCACCTGACTCCCTGGCAGTGCGCTGTTTTTCTTCTATTTCTATTGCTCTATACAGTATTATTACCCTGGTTGGGTTTGAGAGATGACACTCTACAATTCCCAACCTGGTTCAGGGGCATCCAGCTGGACCAAATACCTTTATTAATGGCCTGGGGACCCCTCACCATCACATGCATGCATACAGTTTTGGCTCACGGTTCGTGGGCTATCTGAAGATGCTGTACGCCTCTGCAGAGTGTTTGGTTAAGATCAATTGGTTCCTTACCGCACCCTTGGCATTTGGTAGAAGAGTACGTCAAGGTTGCCCCTTGTTCGGTCAACTCTACGCGCTAGCCATCGAGCCTTTCATTTGTTTATTGAGGAGAAGGCTCACCGTGCTAGTGCTAAGAGAACGAGGTAGTCCTCGTGGGCGAGGTAGTCCTCGTGAGATTACATACTCCTCGTGGACTAGGACCTAGTTGATCTGGAGAGGGCACGAGTGCCAGGAGGGGAAGCACTTTGGTGATCAACCAGCTGGTGGCCTCTCAGCTGTGTCACCGGCTGAGCGTACTGAGTCCGAACCCTGTATTTATCACCAAGATCCGGAGGAAGTTGCTGGACTTTCTCTGGATGGGAAAGCATTGGGTCTCTGCGGGTGTTACATGCCTCCCTCTGGTAGAGGGCGGACAAGGAGTAGTTTGTGCGTTCTCCCAGGTACACACCTTCCACACCCAATACCTGCAGAGATACCTGTATGCAGACCCTTCTCCACAGTGGTGCCTGCTGTCTTCCAGCTTCCTTCGCCAGCTGCGCAATATGGGGTATGACCGGCAATTATTTCTCATCAAGCCTGAGGGGTTTGGGAGAGACCTCTCAGTGTTGTCGGCATAGTACCAGGAAAGCCTCAAGCCCTAGAGCATGGTGTCCGTGTCTAGGAAAGGAGTGGCTGTTGGGGAGGACCTCCTGACCGAACCCCTGCTGTATAACCTAGCAGGCAGTGCACGGATGTTGGAGTCCCCCAGCATCATTCGTCGCTTTTGCCAGGCACGGATGACCCAAGTCGGAGATCTCCTGGACTACGAACTGTCGGAATGGGTGGAGCTCGAAGTGATCATGGGCCTCATGGGCTACACCACCCCACGAATTCCACGCGGTTTGCTCCAGTAGATCAAGGGTGCCATGTCCCCTGACTCACGCACCTTCCTAGAAGGGTTATTGCAGACCAGACCGCCACATCCACCTTCCGACCCCCCGCCGGCTGTATGTGTGGGCCCAAAATCCCGCCAACCCCCTCAGTCTCCTCCTGTTCCCAGCCTAAGCAGGCTGGGGACCATACCCTCGGTCTGCTTCTGTGGCAGGCCGAAGATATGGCTGTACTCTCTCGCGCTCCATATAGTGCACTACCTCGCCCTCGTCGCCCGCTCCGATACCATCTGGAGGGGGGTACTACCAACAAAGGAGGGCAAGAGGCCCCGGTGGAGAGCACTCTATACAGAGTTAGTACCCCGACCCACCGGGGACCTAAGATGGAGAATTCTCATGGTGCACTAAGCACAGGATAGTATCTTGCCCACTTCATGGATCCCCCATCCACATGCCCATTTTGTGGCACAAGGGAGTCTGTGTTCCATATTTATTTTAGTTGCGCCAGACTGCATCCCCTCCTGTCGTTCTTGAGGGTCCCCCTCCTGCAGTTCTTGTTTCATTTCTCCCCACACCTATACCAATATCCCGGAACACTAGGGCCAGGGACCTCCTCGTCAACCTGCTCCTGGCATTAGCCAAACTGGCTATTTATAAGTCCAGGAAGCAACGTTTAGCTGGGGAGGTATCCCTCACCTGCCAGGCCTTATTTCGGGTGCTGGTGGCCACTCGGCACTCGGCACTCGGCAGAAGCTGCATTCACTTCCCAGTGGGCCTTAGGCGGGGTGCTCTGCTCGATATCCTCCCATAGTTTTTCTTTAAAGCTTAACCTCCTTATTTAGTGCACTTTTGTGTTTATTTACAGGTTCAATAACTGTGGCCAATCTGATGTGTGATGTTGATTGGCTGGCTTCACCAGCCAATCAGTTTTTCGGCCTACAAAATATATCTGGTTCTAACTGCACAGTTAATACAACCAGCATTTGAAATCAACCACTCACATAGATCAGAACACGTAAGCTCGGATCATAATTGGATAATAATCATACTAGGATCATAATTTCATGACAATTACCAAAAACAATTTTTTTTGTGTAATTAACAGAAACACATCAATGAATTCAGATTCTAGTTGTAGATGATTATTTGGATGAATTCCTTATCAAATTGTCCACCACTATTGATATATATTTCATCCAGATAACATAAACAGATTACATGTTTCATGAACTTGGCTGAGATATTAGTTGTATATTGTGATAAACTATGGTTACAAATTTGTATAATATTAATAAAACTGTAAATATCAAACATTTACAGATATGACAAATTGATGGGTTTCCACTTTAGACAAACCGGTATATGACTCCTTATCAAATCTTCTCTAATAATTCAAAAACCAAGGACCCTCATTGTTAAATTGAATACATTACCTAGGGAACAAAAAACTTGAATACATCTATGTGTTACTAAAAAGCTTTCTATCTGGTTTTCTAGTTGATTGACATCCGATTAACCTCATAATTTATAGGTATTATTGCTCCAAGAATGAAACAAAGCAATTAATGATCAATTATAACTATAATGTTTCTGATGACCTATTTCATACATTTATAATCACATCATATGGGAGCTCCATCCATTCGCTCATTGCTGTCTATGAATAATTGAGGGTCAAATATATATATTAGAAATTATATGGGCCTCATGTTTCTAATTGGCTAGATGAACTATGGAATCTCATTAGAATATGACATTGTATCAATTCATTGTTTCAAAAGTTCCCATACAATTGTTTCACAGCCTTTAACAACCACATATGTTAGTCCATGTTTTAGATATAATACAATTAAGGACTATATTAGAGAGTGTTCTTGACCTCATTGGTCATATTTACAATCTCTATGAAAAAGATTCAGTTATATCATTGGTTAATAGCCTCTAACAACCACATATACAATAGTCCTTATTTTGGATATGATAGAATAGAATACAAGGGCTATATAAGAGATTATCCTAAACCTCGTTGGTATCACTCTCAATCTCTGAGGAAAGGATTTCAATGTGGAAAGGATTCCAACACATTCTGGTCGCGGATTCCTTCGAAGCCACGCTGCAGGGCTGCAGCACCAGATTTCAAAGATTCCTCTCTAATTAAAAATGACAAACTCCAGCTCTGGATTTCGTGCTGCGGATCGGATTGGACCACTAAAGACCAGGAAATTACACATAGCGAATTCCGACTTGTTTGCCCATTTCTAGTGGTTATGTTGCAAAATCGGCAGAAATACCCTAGTGCAGAGGTTCCCAACTCCAGTCCTCAAGGACCACTAACCGTGCATGTTTTAAGGCTGTCCTCTCATTAGCACAGGTGACCCAATAATTTTGGTAAACAGGGAAACTGTCCTGCGCTCCGGTAAATCGTCCCAGCACCCGTAGGTGTCAGTGTGGTCACCTGGGAACGGAATGGACACTCCATTCCAGATGTAGATCTCTAAGTTAATCAGGGCTGGGTGGGAAATCCCTTAACTCTAGATGCTTCCGATCTGGGTCCTGCTCTCCTTTGTCGTGCAGCCTTCAGAGAAGTTGAATAGAAAGAAAGAAGATCCGGCGCCCCTGCAAGTGAAAAATATCCAGGCTACTTCCGGGTTGATTGAAAAAACTTTATTAGGACATCACACACACAAGTCTTTTCAACCCAATCATTTTGACTGAACCACCTGTGCTTAAGCAGGGATATGCTTAAAACCTGCACTGCTAGTGGTCCTTGAAGACTGAAATTGGGAACCTGTGCTCTAGTTCACATACATGTAAGTTGTTTCCATCTCTAAAACTGTCACTGTCTCCTTGCTTTTTCAAATAATCTCGTTTTTTTTATTTACAAATTTTGCTAATACATTACCTCAGTGTCTGCATCAGATAGATGAGAATGGCAGCGCTGCAAGATACAATAGGGTATTCATTACATTGCAATAATACTGATTGAGCACCATCACACATACTTACCATTGACTTCAATAATAGTTTCTATGAGATTGTGCCCTGATCTGCACTATTGCAGTTTAATAAATAACCGGCCATGGGCGCCCGCAGAAATGTTTTCAGGGGGGGGCATAATGTTAACTAGACAGAGAGAGAGAGTGGTTGTGGGGGGGGGGTGGGTGACGGGGTGGGTGACTGACACTTTGACTGACTGACTCGTGTGTGACTGACACTTGGGTGACTGACTGACACTTGGGTGGGTGACTGACTGACTGTGGGTTGGTGTCTGTATTCATTCACAGACAGACAGACACAAACACACACCCTCCCTCTCTCAGACTCTCCCCCTCTCAGACTCTCCCCCTCTCAGACTCTCCCCCTCTCAGACTCTCCCCCTCTCAGACTCTCCCCCTCTCAGACTCTCTCCCTCTCAGACTCTCCCTCTCAGACTCTCCCTCTCAGACTCTCCCTCTCAGACTCTCCCTCTCAGACTCTCCCTCTCCCTCTCAGACTCTCCCTCTCCCACTCTCCCTCTCCCACTCTCCCTCTCCCTCTCAGACTCTCCCTCTCCCTCTCAGACTCTCCCTCTCACTCTCCCTCTCAGACTCTCCCTCTCAGACTCTCCCTCTCCCTCTCAGACTCTCCCTCTCAGACTCTCCCTCTAAGACTCTCCCTCTCAAACTCTCCCTCTCCCTCTCAGACTCTCTCTCTCCCTCTCAGACTGTCCCTCTCCCTCTCAGACTCTCCCTCTCCCTCTCAGACTCTCCCTCTCCCTCTCAGACTCTCCCTCTCCCTCTCAGACTCTCCCTCTCAGACTCTCACTCTCCCTCTCCCTCTCAGACTCTCACTCTCCCTCTCAGACTCTCACTCTCCCTCTCAGACTCTCCCTCTCAGACTCTCACTCTCCCTCTCAGACTCTCCCTCTCCCTCTCAGACTCTCCCTCTCCCTCTCAGACTCTCACTCTCCCTCTCAGACTCTCACTCTCCCTCTCCCTCTCAGACTCTCTCTCTCCCCCTCAGACTCTCTCTCTCCCCCTCAGACTCTCTCTCTCCCCCTCAGACTCTCTCTCTCCCCCTCAGACTCTCTCTCTCCCCCTCAGACTCTCTCCCCCTCAGTCTCTCTCCCCCTCAGACTCTCTCCCCCTCAGTCTCTCTCCCCCTCAGACTCTCTCCCCCTCAGACTCTCTCCCCCTCAGACTCTCTCAGACTCCCCCCCTCAGACTCCCTCCCCTTAAGAATCCCTCGCTCACTCAGACTCTCTCTCTCTCACTCAGACTCTCTCTCTCACTCAGACTCAGACACACACACACCCCACACACCACACACCACACACCCCACTCTAATGCAGATAGTCCCAAGGTGTAGCCCCATCTCTTTCTTACCCCCTCTCTTCTTCATTCACTCTCTCCCCTCACCCCTCTCTTCCTCACTTCCTCTATTACACCCCCTGTCTCCTCAATCTCCCCCCTCCATCAATTATGCCCCTCTGACTCAAACCCACTCCCTGAATCCGTCCTCCTCACATTCATTCCCTCCCCCCCTGATCTCACACACACACAGACACACACTCAGACACAAACTCAGACACTCGCAACAAGGGGGAATCGGAGCAGGGGGGCGGAATCGGAACGGGAAGGGGGGACCCGGAGCAGGGGGGGAATCGGAACGGGAAGGGGGGACCGGAGCAGGGGGGGGGGATCAGAGCAGGAGGACAAGGGGGAAGCGAGAGTGGCATGGAGCAGTAGTCACCTGACTTGCTCCATGCAGGAAAGGGCAGGCCTCGCTATGCAAGGTCAGATAGACTCGCAGGGGTGAGCAAACTTTTTATGCCGAGCCCCCCTTTTCATCCATTTAATTTCTCGGGCCCCCCCTGCCTGACGTAATCAAAATCACATGAACCCCCCCCCTTTATTAAACGATATACAATGTAAATACAAATATGTTTCAACAGCTCGCGCTTGCAAAATTAGGCTGTGTCCACGCTGCCGCCGAGAGTGGTGACATCACCAACTCTCCAAGCAGGCAATTGCCCCCCCCCTGCGGACGCCCATGTAACCGGCAATGTCTTTTATTTCTTACAGTTCGTGAAATACAAAAGTAGCGATGAGACTGTGAAGAGGAGGATTTTTGAGATCATAAATTACGTAAATTTGGTGAGTTTACATTCGATGGAAGCATGTGATTTCATTAGATATTTTGTTATATACCTGGTACAAGCAAAATAAAGAACAGCACTTAGATTGTAAGATTTTAGGCCTGTAAATTTACATAGAAAAAAAAACGAATGGAGCACAGCCAGGGAGCCAGGTGGTTACAAAAAAGTTACCTTTATTCAGTGCACGGCTGAAGACATATTCACCCCTTGGGGGACAAAAACAAGCACCTCCTACACGTTTCGGACCGGTAGATCCTTTATCAAGGAGTCTGGGATATGGAGGGATGAGGTACCTTATATACATGTGTTGCTATTAGGGTAATTGGCCAAATCTGCGCAACGTCGCGCGAAATGCCCATTGCGCATGCGCATGACGTCACACGGGGTGCCGATACACCAGCCCTGGGGATTATTGGTACGGACCGGCCCCTGTTCCAGTCTGCGCATGCCCACATGAGGCATACTGTATACACAGGAGTTCCAGTCCTGGTCTCTGCTCACAATTCCGCCCATAGTGATGTCACTGCGGGTCTCGGATAGGCTAAGGTGCACCGCTACACCACCAATGAATATGATGAGTAGATGATGCGACCACCAATCGAAAACACCCCAGCAGGCATACACAAATGAGCGCAATGGTCCGCGAAGTGCTTAGTAAAGCTAAACTGCAAGATATAACGTACATTAGGAGTGAATTAATAATAAGAGCGAGTTCATGAACACTCCCAGTAATATCATAGTACCTCCTCGCTCCAAATCCCACAGATAAAAAGACATTCAGCATATAAAAAACGGCCTTCATATTAGGTCCACATCAATATAAGACATCATAATCAAAACATAACATACAATGTCTACCTTAAAAAACACATACAGAAAATTAAAAACAAAGTTAAACGATCTTAAGACCTTCTTATTGTAAGTCTTTCAGAATTACCTCCAAGGGGAGGAAGAATCAATGAATCAACTATCTAAGTCTATTACACAAAGTGTATTAACTGATATCCATAAATTTCAAAGCTAAATTATAATTCAGATAATTAGCAATAATTATTAACAGTAATTAATATCAATAATTTTTTTTTTTTTTTTTTTACTTTAGCTTTTAGCAACTTAAGTTATTCAGAGTGGCAGATGCCGCATGTATTTGACAGCATATATTTAACCTATTAGTTTCCAACATGTTTGGTATGCATTAGAGGACATCAATAAACTCTAAACCATACTGTAGATGCTCAGTAATATACCGAGTACAGACACAAGAGCAACAACAAGACTAATGGTAGAAGCCAAATCAGAAAACAGTTTCACAATACTCTGGCAGGGTTAGTATGCTAAGATTTTAAGAAATGGCCCAAATTCCATTCTACATTTAGACCGCAGGGAGTTCTGGTCTGGAGCATAAAGATCCAGTAAGCCTCCCTGCGGTCCAAAAGGTTGAGTAAATCCCCCCCTCTTTCTCTCAGAAAAACCTTTTCAATTCCTTGTACTTTTAACCCCTTAATACCACCTTTGGGGCAGTATGAAAAATGTTTAGAGACCGGGTGGGATACATCTCCTTTTTTAATTAGTCTGACATGTTCAAGTATCCTATTCTTGAGAGATCTAGTTGTCCTCCCCACATAATTAATTCCACACCCGCAGGTTAGGAGATAAATGACATATTGTGTGTCACAGTTTATAAAGGATTTAATAGGAAATTCCTGATTGGACATAAAGCCCCCAAAATGTCAGGATGGAACCATAAAGTGACAAATTTTACAACTTCCACATCTATACGAACCTTTCGTTACGAATTTTCTAATGGAGGGAGGTGAGGAAGCGACATAGCTAGGTGACACATAAGTGGCGATTGTTTTCGCTTTACGATAAACAAAACGGGGGCCTTTTTTGACACACTCTTTTAAACTCCCATCCATTAATAGGATGTTCCAGTGTTTTCAGATTATGTTCTGGACTCCCTGGCTACATTTGTTATATTGCGTGATCATAAGGGGAACCTCCTCATTTGTTGTGTCATAATTCTTGTTCTTAGTAGAGGGAACTGCTTCCTTAGGTGGACCACCCTGCCTTTGCTGAAGGAGATCTTCCCTATTCGTTAATGCCACTTCCTGGCGGGTATTGGTTAAGTTCCTCATGTTATACCCTCTTTGCTGGAATCGGTGGCACAACTCCTCAGACTGACGGGAAAAACCCTCTTCAGTGGAGCAGTTCCTCCTCAGTCTGAGAAATTCGCCCTTGGGGATACCTTTGATGACAGCAGGTGGGTGACAGCTGTCTGCTCTTAACAGCATATTCCTTGAATTTGGTTTTCTAAATGTCTCTGTTTGAATTTGGCCTTCAATATCAATAAACAGTCAGAGGTCCAGATAGTCAATGTGGTGTGTGTTAATATTGTGAGTGAAAGATAAATTGAAATTATTACAATTAATATACTGGAAAAAATTGTGCAATGTGTCTAAATCCCCTTCCCAAATCATAATCAGGTCATCAATAAACCTTCTGTAAAACGTGATATATTTCCGAAATGGATTTGTGCTGGTGAAAATGAATAGTGACTCCCACCACCCCATAAATAAATTCGCATACACCGGTGCAAAACTTGTGCCCATTGCCGTGCCCTGTTGCTGTAAATAAAATTTGTGATCAAATAAAAAATAATTGTGAGTGAGTAAAAAATTAATGGCATCTGAAATAAATGCAGTGTGAAATTGATTGCTGTCTGGACCCCCAATGAAGTGGTTGACCGCTGACACCCCCTGGTCATGTTTGATGACTGAATAAAGGGACGTAACATCCATAGTTACCCAAGTAGAATGTGGGCCCCATTGTACTTTACATAATTTAGTAATAAGGTCCCCCGAATCCAACAAAAAGGAGGGTAAATCCTTGACAAAGGGTTGCAGAAATTGATCAATAAATTTCGATAAGCCATCTCCCAAAGATCCAATAGACGATATGATTGGTCTCCCCGGGGGGTCGACCAATGTCTTATGGACCTTTGGGAGATGGTAAAAGACTGGTATGGTAGGATTTGGATTCCATAAAAATGCACTTTCTGCTTTGCTCAAAACTTGGGTAATTACCCCTAGCCCTAGTAGTTCTTTATAGGATTCCAAAAAACCTACTGTGGGATCACCTGGTAGTGCAGAGTAGGTGGTGGCATCCCCAAGTTTCCGATAGGCCTCCTTGAGGTAGCCAGCCCTACTCTGCACCACCACCGCCCCCCCTTATTCGCATTTTTTATAACAATTTTAGAATTCTTCTGTAGAGATAATACTGCCTGTTTCTCATCTTTATTCAGGTTATGTTTAGCCACATTTGTAAGAGAAAATCCCTCTGCCATAATACGCAAATCTCTAATGACCAAATTCTCAAACGTCGTCAAGAATGGGCCATTAGAGAATTGAGGATAAAACAATGAACCTTTTTTGAGGTTGGACCTCCAAGTACTAAATTCTGAAATGACAGTTTGCTCAGAAGATTCATTGTTGTCTTCCAATAATTCCTCAAGGTCCAATATGACATGAGATCGCATGCCTCTCTAAAAGATGAGGCAGATGTAGCTAAAGCACCCTGTGTTGTACCAGGGTCATCAGAGTGAGGTATAGGTGGACCTCCCGGTGTACCAGAACCATCAACAATGTCCAGTGACCCACTCTCCTTCTGATCAAGAAACTGTGAGCGTTTGTGGAAGAAAGATTTTAAAGTTAATTTCCTCACAAATTTGTGAACATCTACGCCAGTATTGAATAGGTCAAAGTCCATTGTTGGGGCGTACTTAAGGCCCTTCTTTAAGAGTGACAACTCTGCAGCGGTTAAATCTTCACCTGAAATATTTATTACATCCATTTCTTGGTTATTACTCACTTCTTCCTTTTGGCCGGCCATCTGCCACCCTCTCTTCTTCTTTCCTCTTCTGGTTCTTTTTGTTTTTTCTGGAAGAGAGGGAAGTTTTTTTGCTGTTGTTGTTGCCTGGATGAAGATTGTTGATCCGATCCACTATCGTGATATGTTCTGGCATAATCTGCTCCCGTTGACCTTGGCCTGGAGGATTCCACTGGACCGTCAGGATGGTGTCCCGATCTTTCTGTCTGGAAAAATGAAACTGAGTGGGAGAGGTACTATGATATTACTGGGAGTGTTCATGAACTCGCTCTTATTATTAATTCACTCCTAATATACGTTATATCTTGCAGTTTAGCTTTACTAAGCACTTTGCGGACCATTGCGCTCATTTGTGTATGCCTGCTGGGGTGTTTTCGATTGGTGGTCGCATCATCTACTCATCATATTCATTGGTGGTGTAGCGGTGCGCCTTAGCCTATCCGAGACCCGCAGTGATGTCACTATGGGTGGAATTGTGAGCAGAGACCAGGACTGGAACTCCTGTGTATATGCCTCATGTGGGCATGCGCAAACTGGAACAGGGGGCGGTCCATACCAATAATCCCCAGGGCTGGTGTATCAGCGCCCCGTGTGACGTCATGCGCATGCGCAATGGGCATTTCGTGCGACGTTGCGCAGATTTGTCCAATTACCCTAATAGCAACACATGTATATAAGGTACCTCATCCCTCCATATCCCAGACTCCTTGATAAAGGACCTACCGGTCCGAAACGTGTAGGAGGTGCTTGTTTTTGTCCCCCAAGGGGTGAATATGTCTTCAGCCGTGCACTGAATAAAGGTAACTTTTTTGTAACCACCTGGCTCCCTGGCTGTGCGCCATTCGTTTTTTCTTCTTGCTGCCTCTGGACTCCCCTGTGGCTGGCACGCCAGCAATCACTCCTGGAGATGACATGAATGGGCTTCATGACTTAAGACTGCTATAGTTGAGTACTGCTACAAATGTATTTTAAGTAACTCACAGGTCTATTGTTTATCCCCACTCCCACTGGTGTCTCCATGGATAGTGCTATATTGTTATATACTGGATGAAGTTGTCTGGGGTTTGAGCACCCTAATCTCTTTTACCTGCAAATTTACATATCTATGGTTTCTAAAACTAAATCTTCTGTAGTATTAGATATCCCAGATATTCCAATGTCTATGTCCATGCAAGGAATCCATAGAGACAAAACAGAGGGTGCGAGGGTAGGTCAGAGGGTGAGGGGGGTGGGTTCCTCATAATGAGGTGGTCTCCTCCCAGTCAGTTATTCATCATGATGGATAACTGCATCCTCACACAGGTTTATAAAGCCATAAACACCTACGTGGCTCTGAGTGGGATCGAAATCTGGAGCTGCAAGAATCAGTTTGAAGTGGTAACATCGCCCGGAGTGAATCTGGGACGATTCTCTGTCTGGAGAGAAAACAACCTCCTGCCCAGGAAACCAAATGACAATGCTCAGTTCCTCACGTAAGACCCTTTCTGCTCCTCCCCTGAGACCCCTTTTAAAGCTGATCCTTGCATTTTATACACTTTTCCACACACACATATATAATATAAATGTACAGGCATACCCCACATTAACGTACGCAATGGGACCGGAGCATGTATGTAAAGCGAAAATGTACTTAAAGTGAAGCACTGCCTTTTTCCCACTTATCGATGCATGTACTGTACTGCAATCGTCATATACGTGCATAACTGATGTAAATAAGGCATTTGTAACAGGCTCTATAGTTTCCCCGCTTGCGCACAGCTTTGGTACAGTTAGGGAGCCGGTATTGCTGTTCAGGACGTGCTTACAGGCGCATGTGTGAGCTGCCGTTTGCCTATTGAGCGAGATGTACTTACTCGCGAGTGTACTTAAAGTGAGTGTACTTAAACCGGGGTATGCCTGTAAATTATATCACTTGTGAGCACATTCACATGTCTTAGACAGGTCTGCACCCCTGCCTTTCAACCATTATCACCTAGCATACAGTGCTCCCACTACAGCAAGGGATTCTGGGAAATGACATGCAAATGAGCACACAATCACCTTTTGCCTGAAATATCAATTCACATGGAGCCCATTTAAGCGGATGCATCGCCGTTCACACAGCTTTTAAACACAGCATGGGACTAACAAAGCAAGTACAAACCACTCACAGACATGTTTCAACCTTGATGGGTATCATCAGTGTGAGGTTGGTCTATACTTGCCTTGAAATATTTCTTGGCTGGGTATGTTTACCACATACATTTTAAGTTATAGTGGGTGAAAAAGGCGACAAAAAACTCCACCGTTAGCATACTGATGAGGCGGCTGTAATTCGAACACTTCACGCGGTAATTTTTGCGGGAAACCGTGATCACAACGGGGACAAAATTCGCTGTGTTTAAAGAAATGACCGTGGCGCATTAGATGCCCAAAGCAGGGACACCTGCTGTGTGAATGCTACCGGCGTCTGCCTTTGTGTAATAGACGCGCAGTATTTGTGAGTCTGAATCAGTCACTCTAACTGCGCACCTCTCACAGGTGATCGTGGGGGTTTTATTAAAATTCTAAAATTGCAGTTTTGTAGCAGGTCCGGTAACCCCCTACTTCTCGAGTTACAGGCCCCGTTATGGGGTGCCATGTTGTTTGAATACAATCTTTTTGCTACATACTACTGAGTGCTGTTTCTTTGCTTTCCCTGCTGGGAAGGCAATCTGTTGCATATACTTGTCTTATGGAACATGCACATGATGATTTGACTCTTTTTCTTGGAGTGCCGCTGTGCTCTATCTGTATATATACACACACATACATATATACTGTAAGATTGTCACGGTAGTGCTGCCCGCAGACCAGACTCGTCCCTAGACTGAGGTGGAATGTATAAAACCACGCACCCGAAACAGAGGAGCATGTCCGGAGTGTGGTAGATACGTTGCCAGGCCAGGAGACTTTAGTTAGGTAACAAACGGTACTTGCCGGATCCGGAGATTGAAGAATCGTGGTGATTGCCATAGCCAGGGGTCGAGGATGCCAGAGGTTCGGGAGGTCAAGGTGCGAGCCGTGTTCGGGGGTGAAGAGAGACTGCGTAGTGAGGAGGAAGCCGGGATTCAGAGCCAGAGAGGGAGAGTCGAAAGCCAAGCCGGGTCAAAACCTAAACTACACAAGAGAACAAGTGAACAAGCAAAATCCAAACGAGTCTTGCAGAAGCTATGCAGAGCAATTATTTCCAGAGAGACCAGGGGTTGTAAATGTAGGTGAGCCAATCACAGAGGGAGGCAGAGCAGGGGTGTGCCGTGGAGCGCTTTGTAATAGGTGCAGGCTGTAATCATTGCCTGCGATCAGCTGTGGAGCGTGGAGGCAGGACCTGGACTGCAGATGCTGATGGGGGGCGTGGCCAGAAGCCCAGAGGGGTGAATAAATTACAGCCGGTGATGCGCGCTGTGTAAGTTCCTCCTGCGCGTGTTCCCGGCAAGATGGCGGCTGCGTGAGCCAGCGCCGGCCGAGATAGCAGGACACCACAACAGGGATACCTCTACGGGGACCGAGAGGTGGCAGCAACAACATCCGAGCCAGGTAAGGAAGTGTTGCGTGAGCCCTGCTTCCTGACAGTATCCCTTTTCCCCCTCGAGGATCGGATTCCGGACGATCCTTCCAAGGCTTCAATGGGTATTTCTTATGAAAACGGTTCAAGAGTGTAGGGGCGTGAATGTGACCTCGGGGAAGCCAAGTGTGTTCCTCAGGTCCGAAGCCCTTCCAATATATGAGAAACTGGACTCTCCCCTTGGAGAGACGTGAATCCACTATGGACTGTATCTCGTACTCCTCGTGTCCTTGAACTGTCAAAGGGTCGGTCTATGGGTATAGTCCGGAAAGAAAGTACTTTGCACAAAAGGCTTCAATAAAGAAGTGTGAAAAACGTTAGGTATCCTCATAGCTGGTGGGAGTTGGAGATGGAAGGTCACAGGGTTAATCTGTTCCAGTATGGAGAAGGGTCCCAGGAATTTAGATGCCACTTTTGAGGTAGGAGTTTTCAGTGTAATATTTTTTGCTGAGAGCCAGACCTTATCCCCTGGCTTGTATCTGGGAGAGGCTTGGCGACGTCTATCAGCCTGGAGTTTGAACTTTTCTGCAGCTTCCTGGAGAGACGACTGAACCTTAGTCCAGGAATCCTGAAGTAACGAGATCCGTTCGTCGTCAGCCGGCACTCCTGAGGGAATGTTGGAGATTGGGAGACGAGCAGGATGGAATCCGTAATTTGTAAAAAATGGGGATTCGCATAGAATTAATAGCAAATTCTGCCCAAGACAGCAATTCCGACCAGTTATCCTGGGTCTCGGACACAAAACAACGCAGGTATTGCTCTAAAGTCTGGTTGACACTCTCTCAGTTTGGCTATTCGTCTGAGGATGATATCCCAAGGAAAACGACAGTGAAATTCCGAGTCTTTTGGTGAAGGCTCGCCAGAACCTGGACACGAACTGGGAGCCCCTGTCCGATACTATGGAAGTGGGAATCCCATGAATCTGAAAAATCTCCTTGGAAAAGATATCCGCGAGGGCGGGTGAGGTGGGCAGACCTTTGAGGGGAATAAAGTGTACCTGCTTAGAAAAGTGATCTATCAGTACTAAAATTGTGTTCATCACCTTAGATCTGGGCAATTCAACGATAAAGTCCATGGAGATATGGGACCAGGGGCGTTCCGGAATAGATAAAGGCATCAGTAAGCCAGAGGGTTTCTGTCGAAGGGCTTTGCTTTGAGCACAGGTGGGACAGGGGCTGGTGAATTCCTGGATGGTTTTAGCTATGTTAGGCCACCAGAAAGTGTGTTGGATGAGATCAAGAGTTCTCCTGAAGCCGGGATGTCTTGCAGAGCGGGAGGAATGGCCCCATTCCAAGATCTTGGGGAGAAATTCACGGGCAGCATAAAGCCTCCCTTCTTGTACCTCTAGACCACCCGGAATGTTTCTTTGAGCCTTAAGGATCTTGTCCAGTATGTTAAACGAGGCAGCAAAAATTATGAGTCCCTTGGGTAGAATGGTCTCGGAAACCTCTTCGGATCTCTCCTCCGGGGAGAACTGTCTGGATTAGGCGTCAGCCTTCACATTTTTGGTGCCTGGGATGTACAATAAAGTATACTTAAACCTGGAGAAGAAGAGTGCCCAGCGAGCTTGGAGTCCAGACGACGTGCAGTTTCGATATACAAAAGATTTTTGTGGTCAGTAAGGATAGAAATTGGCTCTCTAGACCCCTCCAGAAGGTGCCTCCACTCCTGAAGAGCCATCTTGATAGCCAGTAGTTCTCTATTGCCTACATCGTAGTTCTTCTCGGCTGAAGAATTTTTTTTGAGAAAAACCCGCAGGGGTGCTGTTTGTCTTGCGGGGAAGACCTTTGTGAGAGTACGGCACCTGCTCCGCAATCTGATGCATCAACCTCTGGGGTAAAGGGCAGGCTCGTGTCTGGATGTCGAAGAATAGGAGCAGAGATGAATGTCCATTTTAAAGTTTCGAAAGCTGAGACTGCCTCAGGAGACCAGGCTGAGGGGTCAACCCCTTTCTAAGTGAGAGCGGTGATAGGGGCAACCATAGTGGGAAAATTCTGAATAAACCTTCGATAATAATTCAAAAAGCGTAGAAAGTGTTGAATGGCTTTGAGGGAATTGGGTTGCGGCCAATCAAGTATGGCTTTAAGTTTCTCAGGATCCATGGGAAAGCCTTTATCTGAGATGATGGATCTTAAGAAGGACGTGGAGGTCTGATGAAAAATAAATTTTTCCATCTTGGCGTACAAGTGGTTGGAACGGAGACGGGAAGGGACAACCTGGTGTGTTGAACATGATCCTGAAGATTATTATAAAAAATGAGGATATCGTCCAGATACACGATAACAAATGAGTTGACTACGCCTCGAAAAATTTTGTTTATGAAATCCTGAAAAACTGCCGGAGCGTTACAGAGCCCAAAAGGCATCACTAGGTATTCGTAATGACCACTTCAAGTATTGAAGGCGGTCTTCCATTCATCGCCCTCCCAAATACGAATAAGGTTGTACGACCACGGAGGTCCAGTTTCGTGAACAACTTGGCTCCCTGGGGTCTATCAAAAAGTTCGGAGATAAGGTGAAGGGGGTACCGATTTTTGACCGTGATCCGGTTGAGGCCCCGGTAGTCGATGCATGGTCTAAGCGAATTGTCCTTCTTTTTAAGAAAGAAAAAAACATGTATTCGTCCTTGGCTTTGGTCTCAGGTAAAGAGAGGGGATATGACTTGGATCTAGGGAGTGCAGCGCCTGAAATCAAGTCGATCGGACAGTCGTAAGACCTGTTGGGGGGCAGTACCTCGGCTCTAGTCTTGCAGAAGACGTCCAGGAAGTCGGAGTAGGGCTTCGGTAGGTCAGTTTTCGGAGTAGACGGGACCGTAATCCCAGCGTGTTGCATGGGTGGAATGGTGCTAGACGTGAGTAACTCCTTCGATCTTGATTCCCATTGTATAGGAGTGCGCGACCTCCAGTCAATGCGAGTATTGTGCTGTTGGAGCCAGGGTAAGCCTAGGGTAACTTGGGTCCCGGGGGAATGAATAACATCCAAAGTGAGGGTCTCGGTGTGACCGTCGGTGGAACATAAATTGAGGGGAATCGTCTCAAGGGAAATAAAGGCCGGGTTCAAGGGTCGACCGTCGATCCCTTCTAATCCGATGGGAACTCTTTTCCTGGTGAGTGGAATATTGTTACACTTTGTGAATTCCTGATCCACACAGTTCCCTCCTGCTCCGGAATCAACAAAGGCGGCCACAGAGGCGCGGAATGTAGGACCCGAAAGAGTGACCGGAATCAAGAGCTTTTTGGGAGCTCGTCTTTGGAAAGGGGGCAAGGAGAAATAGCACCCAGGGAGAGCCCCTTCTTACGCACTGGATGGGGTCGTTTCTCGGACACAGGGGACAATTCCAAATAAGGTGTTCTGGGGATCCACAGTAGAAGCACAGTCCACGGTCCCTGAGAAGTTGCTGTATCGGCGGACGGATCGGTTGAGCCCCCAGTTGCATGGGTTCAGGGGGTTCCAGGGCTGGTAACTGGGACGACAGGGGTCTTGGAACCGGAAGAAACCTAGGACAGGGGGCGACAAAATGTAAAAAATTAGGACGTTGGCGTTCGGTGCGTCGCTCCTGGAGGCGTTGATACATCCGAATGGCTTGAGCAATCAATTCCTCAACACTCCTTTGCTTGGGGTGAGCAGCAAGCTCATCCTTCACTGAATCCGATAAACCCTGCCAGAAAACGGCGGTGAGTGCCTCCTGGTTCCAATAGGTCTCAGCTGCTAGGGTCCGGAATTCCAGAGCATATCTGGCGATGGAACGGTGCCCCTGTGACAAAAGAAGAAGAGAAGAGGAGGCCGTATCCCGACGTTCGGGGGTGTCGAACACCTGCTGAAACTCCTTTCAAAAGCGAGAGTAGTCTTGGGTTACTTCCGGGCGTAATTCCCAAATCGGGGAAGCCCATGCCAAAGCGCCACCAGTCAAGAGGGAATAAACATATGCCACCTTCTTACGTCCCGTGGTGAACTGAAGAGGCGCCATCTCAAACTGGACCTCACACTGGTTTAGGAAGCCGCGGCAGGCCTGCAGATCACCAGCGTAGGACTTCGGCGCGGATATTTTTGTCTCCGGTGTGGCAGCACCTGTAGGTCCGAGCAGATACGGAGGGGAAGCACTAGGTGGTGACCCGCTGGAGAGAAAGGTTGGTTAGCCGTTGAGCTAAGTCAGTGATTTGGGTGGAAATGGTTTGATTCTGCAGAATCAGGGCCGAGAGAATTTGGTCTAAGGTGGGTTCATCTGTGTCGATCTGGTCTGCGTCAGTTGGGCTCTGCATAATGTCATGGTAATGCTGCCCGCAGACCAGACCCATCCATAGACTGAGATGGAATGCATAATACCACGTACCCGCAGCAGAGGAGCGTGTCCGGAGTGTGGTAGATACGTTGCCAGGCCAGGAGACTTTAGTTAGGTAACAAAAGGTACTTGCCGGATCCGGAGATGGAAGAATCGTGGTGATTGCCGTAGCCAGGGGTCGAGGATGCCAGAGGTTCGGGAGGTCGAGGTGCGAGCCATGATCGGGAGCGAAGAGAGACTGCATAGTGAGGAGGAAGCCGGGATCCAGAGCCAGAGAGGAAGAGTCGAAAGCCAAACCAGGTCAAAACCTGAAGTTCACAAGAGAACAAGAGAACAAGCAAACAAGCAAAATCCAAACGAGTCTAGCAGAAGCTATGCAGAGCAATGATTCCCAGAGAGACCAGGGCTTATAAATGTAGGTGAGCCAATCGCAGATGGAGGCAGAGCAGGGGTGTGCCATGGAGCGCTTTGTAATAGGTGCAGGCTGTAATCATTGCCTGTGATCAGCTGTGGAGCGTAGAGGCTGGAGCGGGACTGCAGATGCTGATGTGGGGTGTGGCCAGAAGCCCAGAGGGGTGAATAAATGACAGCCGGGGACTCGCGCTGTGTAAGTTCCTCCTGCGCACGTCCCGGCAAGATGGCGGATGCGTGAGCGAGCGCCGGCCGGGATAGCAGGACACCACGACAGGTATACCTCTGCGGGGACCGAGGGGCGGCAGCAACAACCTCCGAGCCAGGTAAGGAGGTGTTGCGTGAGCCCTGCTTCCTGACAAAGATATACATCAACAATCCAGAAGATAATACACAGCACTCTTGATATCTTGATGATATCAAGTGTGCTTTGTCTTGTCTCCTGGTCCTAGCTGGGTGATGTATATCTTGCTGTTCTCTGCATTAAATAGAAATAGTCGTTTAGTCCAGTTGCTATTGTGCAGAGTAAATGAGTACTTCATTATAACAGTATATGAAACCTTTTTTATGTGAATTAACCAACACACACAGCCCCTGTAAACTCAGAACCTAGATTTTCAATTGCAGTTCTTCCTAAACACCTGTGAATGACCAGCAGATAAGTATTTAATTATACAATTTGTCAAGTTGGATGTAGCACTAAGGCTTTTTGGGCCTTATTCAGAGAGGGTTGATAAAAAAAATCACCAGTGAATTTAAAATTACTGTTTTTTGGGCGTTGCTATCACGGTATTCAGAAAGGCTCGATTACCAGTGATAGCAAAATTCCCAAAACGGGCGAGTTGCTGCCAGCGAGAGCCTCGAGCCTCTGAAAAGGCCTAAACCGGCGATTCATTTCTGCTGCAGAGAGAGCTGCTCTGAGAGAGCCGCCTCTCACAGCTGAAATGTCGCCCGAAAATTATTTATTTAAATATACATTTCTTTAATAGTGTAGAGGTGCAGGGGGTCTCCAGAGCTGAACCACATTGGTTTTATGTCCGGGGACCCCCTGCTTCCCAAGATACAGGCCTCTTTATGGGGTGCCGGTATCTCCTATGCAAGGAAATGTCCCGGGAACGTGACGCGGGACATTTCAATGCAGAGGGATACCGGCACCCCATAAAGGTGCCTGTATCTCGGGAAGCAGGGGGTCCCCGGACATAAAACCAACGTGGTTCAGCTCCGGAGACCCCCTGAACCTCTACACAATTAAAGAAATGTATATTAATAAATATTTAAAAAAACATCAATACACGCCCCACCCTCCGCCCAAACCCATACAGTACAGTAATGGGCAAAATAACTATTATCCAGATATGGATAATATGTTATTTGGCCATTATTAAACACTGCATTAGCATACAAAAATAAAGTAAATAAATAAAGTTATACTTACCACAACAGCAGGTCCCTCTGTCCTCCCTTGCCAGAAAGCATATATACAAAATAAATACATTCTAATGGCCCCTAACCCCTTAATCACCTTAGCGGTTACTAACCGCTATAGTCATTAAGGGGTTAACCCACCCTGACCCGATACCAACCCGGGAGGCCTAAGCACCCACCACTGACTGACTATACCCACCCTATACCCATTGAGTAATATAGTGGTACATCATACCCATATAATAATAATATGGGCATGATAAGCCTCTATAGCACTCAATGGGCAGCCTTATGACAATAAATTAATACACAAGAAACACAATAATAAAACGTAACTAAACTCCAAAAAAACACACTTCACTAAATAAAAACAGCAGCCAGCTAATCCAATCAATAGAAGCAATTACAACATCAACAATGAATTAATTCAACCATTACCCAATCAAACCAATTAATTCCTAAACCAACTCAAAATGAATAGTAACACTAACCAATCCAAACAATGAATTACTCCAACATTAATGAATGTAACCATTAAGACTCAAAAAAATAAATTAAAACAATCTCTGAAGTAACCATAAAACATATTAGCTAACATAATATAACATTAAGTACAAGCGAACACCAACCGCAAACCTTTTATTACATTAAGCATGAACAAGCAAACAATCACATCCACATAATAAACTGCAATGAAAAAAAGCAATAACAAGTGAGAAATGCCCCCCAAATATTGTCATAATAATGTATTAATCTGTACCCTAAAGAGGTACCGATTAATATATTTTCAGTCAATGTGCCTCCCCCCAAAAAATCAAAAAACACATCCAAAGATTAAACCTGTAAAAAGAGACATTTACAAACATTGAATATATTACTTACCATTAGAAGCGGTGGCCCTCCGACTCCCGGGGAAACAGGAAGCTCACGTACCTTGAAGGCCTCCAACAGCATCCGATGCCATCCGCCATGAAGATCCGGCTCAGGTACCCCAATCTTCTTTTTTCTTTCTTTAATCACCTTCTTCTATCTTCATCTGTAACCATTTCTTGTTCTTCTTTATCTTCTTTCTTCATCTGTCAATCCAAAATACCCCATGTTAAATCCCAGCCGATGTTGTCTCGGCTTGTGACGTCACATTTATCCTCAAAATGGTTAACAGCCACCTGATTGGCTGTTAAAACCATGTTCCGACTTTAATTAATTTTTTTGCCGTGACGTCACTTAAAGGGAATTATGCCAGCCAATCAGAATGGCTGTGCTTCATTTGCCTTTAAGATGACGCCACGAAGCCGGCATCATATGGTATTTCAGCTAATCAGATCGTGGGAACAAATTCCACACTCTGATTGGCTGAACTGCCTTGTGATACAGCGGCCATCTTGGATTTAGTGGCCAGCCAATCAGAATGGCTGTGCTTTATTTCCCTTTAACATGACGTCACTAAATCCAAGATGGCCGCTGTATCACAAGGCAGTTCAGCCAATCAGAGTGTGGAATTTGTTCCCACGATCTGATTGGCTGAAATACCATCTGACGCCGGCTTCGTGACGTCATCTTAAAGGCAAATGAAGCACAGCCATTCTGATTGGCTGGCATCATTCCCTTTAAGTGACGTCACGGCAAAAAAATAAATTTAAGTCGGAACATGGTTTTAACAGCTAATCAGGTGGCTGTTAACCATTTTGAGGGTAAATGTGACGTCACAAGCCATATTTAAGGCCGTGACGCCTCATTTGAGCCCAAGAAGCCGACGAGACAGCATCGGCTGGGATTTAACATGGGGTATTTTGGATTGACAGATGAAGAAAGAAGATAAAGAAGAACAAGAAATGGTTACAGATGAAGATAGAAGAAGGTGATTAAAGAAAGAAAAAAGAAGATTGGGGTACCTGAGCCGGATCTTCATGGCGGATGGCATCGGATGCTGTTGGAGGCCTTCAAGGTACGTGAGCTTCCTGTTTCCCCGGAAGTCGGAGGGCCACCGCTTCTAGTGGTAAGTAATATATTCAATGTTTGTAAATGTCTCTTTTTACAGGTTTAATCTTTGGATGTGTTTTTTGATTTTTTGGGGGAGGCACATTGACTGATAATATATTAATCTGTACCTCTGTAGGGTACAGATTAATACATAATTATGACAATATTTGGGGGGCATTTCTCGCTTGGTATTGGTGTTGCTTTTTTTAATTTCATGTATTATGTGGATGTCATTGTTTGTTTTTTCATGCTTAATGTAATTAAAGGTTTGCGATTGGTGTTCGTTTGTATTTAATGTTATATTATGTTAGCTATTGTGTTTTATGGTTAGTTCAGATATTGTTAGAATTTCTTTCTATCTATTTATCTGTTTAAATTCATTAATGTTGTAGTAATTCATTGTTTAGATTGGTTAGTGTTACTATTCATTTTGAGTTGGTTTCGGAATTAATTGTTTAGATTAGTTAATGGTCGAATTAATTCATTGTTGATGTTGCTATTGATTGTATTGATTGTATTAGCTGGCTACTGTTTGTATTTAGTGACGTGTGATTTTTTGGAGTTTAGTTACGTTTTATTACTGTGTGTCTTGTGTATTACTATATTGTGATTAGGGTGCCCATTGAGTGGTATAGAGGCTTATCATGCCCATATTATTATTATTTGGGTATGATGTACCACTATACTACTAAATGGGTATAGGGTGGGTATAGTCAGTCAGTGGTGGGTGTTTAGGCCTCACGGGTGGGTGAAGGGGGTATTAGCCCTAAGGATGGGTGTTTAGACCTTGCGGGTGGGTAGCGGTTAGAATGGTATGATGAAGATGTTCCTGACAAGATTGATGGGGACATCAACTTATTTAACAGAGAGAGGATGTAACCCCTGTGTAAGTGCAAGTAGCTGACACATGCACTACACGCTGGCTGCAATTGGAAATTACAACTACCAGCTTTCTGTGCTGCAGCAGGGAGCCACTTACGGGAGGACGTGACTTGGGAAAGAGAGGGCCTCAACCAATGAGAGGAGAGGCTGGAGATGCAGGACTAAGGAAGAAGATCTATAAAAGAGTCTCTTTCAGGAAACACGCAGGATCATAGCTGCAAGGGGACAACTGCATGGGGGGGGGGGGAGAGCAGGTAGTGGTGCAGAGCTGGAACAGCAGCTCTGCACAAGCCTGAGAGATCTCAGGATTGACTACAGTTGACCCGGGGGCCCATCTACTTCCCATGGGAGAGAGTGGGCACTGACTGGTGGAAAAACTGATAAACAGGTAAGGAGGTACAGCAGATCACCTGAGTGGTAGCAGTCCAGAGGACCGAGCACCATCAGAGGGGACCCTCTACAGCAGGGTTGCGCAAAGTGGGGGGGCACCACCCAGGGAGGTATGAGGGGGGGGATATATATATTGTGATGTACTGAAGCAGAAGGTGTTTGAGGGGAGGTACATGGGACCCAGCACCTTCCAGGGTGTGTTCCCTTCCCTCACACCTGAGCCTTAATTAATTAGGTACCATGTAAAAGGCAACACAAACAGTTTCCTGTGCTGTCGCTGTGCTGATCTGAAGGCACATACACAGACAGCCCTGTGAGTGACTGCAAGTGGAAGGCTGCAAGTACAGAGTGTAAAGTGGGGAAACAGTTTAGTTCTCTCACTGTTAGTTAGGGACTAAGCTATATTAGTCAGAACTCCTGAAAGGAGTTAGGTCTTTTGTTTCTGTTTGTGTTATGATTTAATCCTGTTCCTGATTTGTACAGTACCTTGTAAATAAACCCTCCTGTGCACAAACCCTAAGTTTTCCTGCCTTTGATCTGGACATAAGATCCTACGCTGGGACTGTGTGAGGAATCCGCTCCTGGGTTTTGACTGGAACTCATCCTTGCTGCAGAGCTGTGGAGTTTCAGACAACCCCTCCCTGCTGCTGCAATCAAGAATCACCTGTTCTGGACTCACTCTGCAGCCTCTTTCATGCTGCTTGCTATGCAGCTCTGTTCCTATTGGCTGCCCATGCTATTTAGGGTTAGCCCTTCCCCCCAGGACGGGGCTAAGCATAATCCAAGTCTGTTTGGATGTAATTGTGCTTGCTACAATTACGCCTGTCTGGCCATTCTGTTCTGTGCTGAAGCACTGGATTCCCAGTGCTAAGAGTCTAGTTCCTGTGACCTGCTGCATATTCCCCTTGCAGGCCTTCGTGCTGTCCTACCCCTGTCCTCCTTACGGATGCCCTTTTCCTTCACTGAAGCGGCTCCACTCCAAGTTCCTGGTTTCTTCGCTGAAGCTGCTATGCTGAACCGCCACGCATCTGCCTTCCCGTTGCTGACCCTCGCTTGTATCCTTGACCACTGCTCCTGTGCCACCTGCCTTGACCCCAGCATGGATAACGTTAACGCTGCTCTCTCCAACTCTGATCTGGCTATGTCTGACCACGGAATCCGCACTCCGGACCTGACTCCGTGGCCTAAGGTCAGTGCATATATATATCCCCACCCCAGCCCTGCGGTCAGGTCCCGGTTTGTTCAAGCACGATCGTTACAGACTGAGACATCACAATTGGTGGAGTTTAATGTAGACAGTCCACAAGGCAGTGAAAGTGAAAAATTGAGGAATTTCTGACCACGCTTCAGCACAGACAAACAGAAAGTTCTGGTATCCTAATGCAAGGTTTGCAGCAATTGGCAAAGACCCAAGAAGATACTACTACAACAATCTTCAAAAATACAAACAGAGAATGCTGCTATCTTAATGTAAGGTTTACAACAAATGACAAAGTCCCAAAATGAAAGCACTGCGTTGTTAGTAGAGCAGATGGCGCGGTCTCTACATCAGACTCTAAACAAGAGGCTCAACTTCGCCTACACCTGGAGCTCCAAGTTTTGGGAGAGAGTATTACCGCGGCCCCACAGGTCGCTCACCAGATAAAATCTCACCTCATCCAGAAAATGACAATGGACAATGACATTCAGGCATATCTATCAATTTTTGAGCGTATAGCAGTCTGCATAAAATGGCCACCGGAGCAGTGGGCTGAAATAATTGCTACCTTCCTGGTGGGTGAATCACAAAAAGCCTATTATGACTTGAAGCCAGAGCAAGCGAAAAACTATGAAACCCTGAAGGCTGAGATTATGGCACGGCTAGGTATCACTGTCACGGTTCAGGCCCAGCAGTTCCACTCCTGGCATTACGATGCAGAAAAGGCTCCACGCTCACAACTCTACGACCTCATCCACTCTGCACGGAAATGGCTCCAGCCTGACGAATGTTCAGCCGTCATCGAAAGGAGATGTCCCGGAGTCTATGTCTCTATGAGTTTAACGGTCCCCGAACCCTGCACGTCAGGAGGTCCGGTAAGACTGTTCCTCGGCCTTACAGGCCACAAGGACTCATAGACTCACATAAAGGAGTTGAAAGCCCCACGCCCCATAGAAGGGACTCTAGTCCCATTCTTTCCAATAGACTGGAGAAGAAACCGTGACCCAGTTTTGGGAAGTACACTGAATACTACAAATGCCATGAACTTGGACATGTGGCGGCAGTTTGCCCTATGAACTCTGAATGCAATTGGACTTTTCTGTTGGGTATTTTGGGGGCGGGGTTCCTGCTGTCAAGACTGTTATAGAGAAGGGTCATTTAGAGATAAATCCGA